>NW_003519482.1:8861-38832 GCF_000190715.1 Dictyostelium purpureum | reverse complement strand
AAAAGGAATAGTTTTTTAGTAGAAAAATATTCGATTTTGATTTACCTAATTATATAAATTTAGCAATTCCAGTTTTTTTTGTAGCATTAGTGATAGAAGTTTCTATACAGATCTATAAAGTTAAATATAAAAATGAAAAATCAGATCATGATTTTAATGACACAATTTGTTCAATTCTACTAGGCTCGTTACAGGAAACATTTCATTTTTTTATTAAACCTTTATTTTATATACCATATCTATATGTGTAAGTATACTTTGTAAAAATTTAAAATAAAATTAAATTAAAAATACTAATTCTTTTTATTTTAATTTTAGATGGAGCAATTTTAGAATTTATAATATATCAACTGATAGTTGGGCAAGTTTTATTATTGGATTTTTAGGTATTGATTTTTCAATTTATTGGTAATTATTCTAAATATAAAAAATTGGTTATATAATAAGTACTAATATTTTCTTTATTAAAGTTTTCATAGAATGGGACATGAATTTAATATATTTTGGGCAATACATGTAGCACACCATTCATCAGAGTTTTATAACTTTTCATCAGCTATTAGACAAGGGATGTTTCAATATTTATCACCATGGTTACATTATTTACCAATGGCATTTTTTGTTCACCCTATCCATTATTCTTTTCATCATCACTGGAATAGAATATTACAATTTTGGCTTCATACTAAATTATTTGATTTTGAATGCAGATGGATGGAATATATTTTTATTACTCCTAGGTTACATATGGTTCATCATGGTAATTATTTTAAACTAAATAAATGTATATTCATTAAATATTAATTTTTTTTTTTTAAAGCTAAAAATCCACAATATATTGATAAAAATTATGGTGGTATTTTAATAATTTGGGATAGGTTATTTGGTACATATAAAAAAGATGAAGAGGGTGTAGAAATGGAGTTTGGTATTACTGAAGAAGTGAATACATTCTCTACAATTTTTTTAAATTTTCATCACTTTATTCAAATGTATAATATATCAAAAAGATTAAAAGGGTTGCACAAATTAAAAGTAATTTATAAAGCACCCGATTGGACACCGGAAAAGGAATATTTAGAATCAGAATTAAATCCAAAAGAATTAAATAATAATAATAATAATAATAACAGCAAAAATATTTTAATTGAAAAAAAGATTACAGACCGTAAAAAGGAATCGATTAATGATACATTTAGTATAGTAATGTGTGGCTATTTATTATTAGAATCTACAAATATTAGTATGCTATTATCAACATTGGAAACATTTAAATTTGAATTTACAGATGCAGATATCTATAAAGTTGGTGCTGTTCTCATTCTTCAAATTGTGTTTGTTGGCTCAATTCTCTCAAAAAACAATAGTAGTCCAATTACAATTATCAAGAAATATGAAAGCAACTATGTTCCAAAAAAATTAAAAGTTTCATTCTTTGAAATCTATCCATCACTTTCCATTATTCAAATGTTAAGATTATTCGTTACCATTGTTTTCTTTTATCAAATAAGCGTTTCAACGATAACTCCTAAAATTTATGTATTTTTTAACTTTTTATTTAAATTTACTGTAGCTCAAATGTTTTCATGGATAATCGCTATATTTTTCTCTTTTCATAAAAATATTGTAGTTAATTCTGAAATACCAAAATTAAATTATAAAAAACAATAAAAATATTATTTATATAAATTATTTTTACACTTTTTAATTTATTTTTATTTTAGTTTAATTAATTTTATTTTATTTTATTTTATCTTACTCTAATTTGACCAATTTCAACAGCATTAATTGTTTGAACTACTGCTTTAGCTAAACCTTTTGAACATTTTACTAATTGTTGTTTATTTGTATTGGCATCATCATCCTCTGAAGCAGCTTTAACTGCGGCAATAATTTTAAGTTGGACAGTGAAATTTTTAGCAGCTTGAGCGGCAGTGATAATTTGTTCTTTAAGTTTTGGATCTGTACATTTAGCAGCAGTTTCTTTAGCTTGAGCTAAATAAATATTAACTTGTTCAGCTAAAAGTTTAGAACATTGAATCATACCCTTCTTATCGTTAGTTGAGGCAGCAGTTGAAAGATCTCTCATAATACCAGCAATACCTTGGGCGGTGCTATAAAGTTTACCTTCTGGAGTAGAGTCTTTGTTGAGATCTTTTGTTCTTTCGGCAATTTTTTGTGCAGCGGCCATAACTTCATCTTGTTGGGCTTTTTCTCTTTCTTCTTTTTCACGTTGAATACGTTCTTGCTCGGCCTTGAATGCAGCTTCACGAGCTTCTCTTTCTTTGTGTTCTTTTTCTAATTTTTCATTTATAGCTTCACCAACAATCTTTTGATTGGATGATTTGATATCATTGGTAACCTTTTCAAGCTTATCAAGATTTGATTTATCAATCTTATCACCACCTGATTGAATTGATTTATTTGCGGCATCGAGTTGTGGTAATAACTTATCAATTTCATTGGCTCTATTGATTAATTCTTGTTTTCTATTTTGATTTTCAGTTTGAGCTGCAAGTGCACGGGCTAAAACTGATTGTTCTGAAGCAGTCTTATAAACAGTATCAACATTACCTTGAACTTGTTGTTTATCGCTAGATTTGGCACCATTAATAAGTTGTTCAGAATCACGATGAATTGAAGTACCATTAGCAATAATTTTATCTTCTGGAGCTTTGTTGATTAATGAAATTGTAGTTCCAACATCTTCAAGGGCTTTCTTGTATTGAGCGGTGGCATTTTGTTTAGCTGCAGTGTCTTTTGGTTGAACTAATAATGTATTAGAATTATTTACAATAGTTGGAATAGTTTGATTAGCAAGACTGTTAACGTGGGCTCTAATCTTATCATTTTCTGGTGTACCACTTGGCAATGATTTGGCAAGAATTTTAAGACGGTTTTCAGTATCTTTAAGATTGGTAGTAGCTTCACCAATACTATTTTGATCACCACTTTCAATAGCACCATTGACACGGTTAATATCATTGGTAGCTTTGAGTAAAACTTGATTAAGGTGATTAGATGGATCTTCACTGTTTGATGAGTTACCTACAGCTTTAGCTAAGAGTTCTTTGGTTTGATTAATAACTTCATTGAGTTGAGCTTGAGCAGTGGCGTCATTTGGTTTACTAGCAGCATTATTAGCAGCATTGGTGATTGGTTGTGAAATGGTTTTTAATTTTTCAGCAACTTCATTTAATGCAACCTTCTTATGTGGATCTTTAGATTGTTCGGCTGCTTGTTTAACTAATTGAATAGTATCACCAATTTCTTCACGAAGTTCTTTGAGATTAGATTCAACTTCAGCTTTGTTACCTTTCTTTGATGAAGCAGAAACTCTATCGAGTGTTTCATTAATTTTAACGGCTTGAGAAAGAATACGGTCTTCATTTGAGCCTGTTGAAGCACTGATAACTTGGTTGGCTGATAAGGAACTTGAGTTAATGAGTTGTTTAAGTTGTTTTGATTGTTCAGCTGTAATTGGCTTATCACCGACTTTAGTTTCAATAAATTGAACAGAGTCATTGATATTCTTTTCGAGATCTTTAATAGCATTGTTAATTTGTTTTTTGGTATGTGGATTTTGAACTTTAGCGGCATAAGCTTTAAGTAACTCGACTTTTTGTTTAATTTCAGCAGATTTAAGTTCCTTGATAGCCTTATCGACATCTTTACCAGAAGCAAGAGAGGATGAAAGATTGTCAAGATCTCTTTTAATTGAATTAGCGGTGGCAATAACTTGTTCCTCTGGTACTTTATTTGATGAGGCAGCAATGAGTTGGGCCATTAAAACACGTGTAGCTTGAGCAGCTTCGGCAACTTTAGCTTTATGTGTGGCACTATTTGGATTAGCAATTGATTCTTTAACAGCTTGTTGGAGAACTAATGATTGTTTCTCTAATTTATCAGATAATTCAATAATAGCTCTCTTTTGTGCAATGTTATCTGTGTGTTCTGCAATGTGTTTTGAAAGTTGAATTTGTTGTTTGATACCATTAATTGCTTTTTGAACACTATCATTGGCTTCAGCAGAGTTATTTTTAACTAAAGCTTTTTCTACTTTATTAAGTTCATTTGCGACTGCATATGATTTGCTTTCGAGGTGTTCACTTGGTGAAGTGGATGAAATAGATGAAACGTGTTCTACTTCATTCTTTAATTTTCTTAAAAGAGCTTGAAGTTTCTCTCTTGACTCTAAACTATTTGGATTAGCAATAAACTCCATAACTGAGGGGTAAAGTTGATTTTGAAGCAACTCAAGATCAGCAATAGCCTCTTGTAAGAGTTTCTTTCTTTCTGGGTCGGTAATGGATGACTCTGCAATTCTTGCTAAAAAGAGTTGTCTTGAAAGTTCTTCATTAAGATCCTTGAAACAACGCTTGACTTCTTCTAAATCACCACTCATTAAAGCGTCCTCTAAACGACCAATTAATTTGAGAAGAACTGGTGCGCCATATACTAACTCTTCGGCAGTTGAGAAGTTATTTCCGATTAAATCTAAATTGGCTTTAATTGCTTGGTCCAAAAGGCTTTGAACTTGTTTCTTTGCATCTTGATCATTTGGATTTTCAATTGATTTCTTGCATGCACCAACCAATGATGATACAAGTTGGTTAAGACGTTCAGTTGAATCTAATAAATTCTTTTTACTATTTGGATCTTTAATGGATTGAGCATGTTGATGAGCTAATCTTATGTGATTATTCATCTTTCTCATGAGTGAGTTAACTTCTTGAATTGTAACTGGTTTACCATTTTCGAGATTGGTTTGAATTCTTCTCATCTCTTGGTCAATCTTTGATGAATTCTCTAAAAGCTCTTCTTCGGTTGTTAAGAATACTGCATTATTTAAATCCTTATTGGCTTCACGAATAGCACCAATACTTTGAGCAAGGGCAGCTAAATTATCTGGATTCATTTCGACAAGGTTGGCCTTAACAGCTTTGACAAGATCTGGACCAGTATTAGTTAAATCAACAGCTCTATCCTTAATTCTTTGGGCCCTATGTTCGTCACCTGAGCTACTGACATATGTGGATGCTAACTCTGCAACAAGACCTTGTTTTTTAATATCTTCAATGATACCTTTTAATACTTGAACAGTCTTTTGTTGATCACCAGTTTTGATTGATTGAACTAAACCAGCTAAATTTGATTCTAACTCTCTAGTGTTATTTGACATGATATCTCTTGAAACAGCACCAAGGAAAGTTGCATTTAATGCATCAATATCGGCAATAGCTTCGTCTAATAAAGCAATAGCTTTTGGATTTGTTGTATCTTCAACTACAAGCTGAGCTGCGGTATAAAGATTCTTGATCATATCGTCCAATTCCTCTTCAGCTTTGAGAATAGCGGCTTGGAGAGCTTCTTTCATATGTTGATCTTCGGTTACTCTTTCAATGGAACGAGCAATATTTAATTGATCATTCATAGCCTTTCTAATGAGACGAAGAGCATTTTGCATTTCTTTCTTGTCACCAGCTAAAGCAGCTTGTTTTAATTTTGCTAAATTTTCTTCAATGATCTTATGATTTTCATAAACTTGGGTGCTGGTACCTAATGAAACTGTCTTTAAGAGATCTTTACTAATTTGGTCCAATTGAGTTAATAATGCATACATTTCATTGGATATGTCTCTGTTATTTGGATCGCTTTCTAATTGTGGACGTAAATCCTCTAATTTACCAATGATTAATGAACCTCTATGTCTTGCTTCTCTTGATGCATATTCTAAAGTATGTTTAATTGTTTCATCCTCGGTGGAGGCTGCAATACCATCAACAATATCAACAATTTCATTGAAGGCTGGTTTGAGCATTGGAACGTTGGATTTAAGTCTATCGAATTCACTCTTTGAAATATTGCCTTTAATCTTTTCAATTAAATCTTCAAGAATCTTTGTTGCATCTGCTACATCATTTGATGATAATCTTGCTGAACTTGTTACCATTTGATCTGATGCATCCATAATTGTATCCAAATTTGCCTTTAATCTATTTAATAAAATTGAATTATCTGGTTTTGCTAATAACTCTTCAACTGCTTTACCAAAATGTTCAATAAGATCATCTAATACCTAAATTAAAAAAGTTATTAATAAATTATATTTTAAATAAAAAAATAAAATAAAAATAAAAGAAATCTTACATATTTAGCATGTCTTGCAGCATCTTCTAAACGTTTCTTTTCAAGTGGATTATCAGTAGCTTTTGCTAAAGCTTTGGAAATAACAATTTGGTCATTCAAACCTTTCTTAATGGCTTTTAATGCTCTAGATGCTTCTTTACCATCACCAGCTATATTTTAAAAAGAAAAAATTAATATTTGAAAAGAGTAAAAAAAAAAAAAAAAAAAAAAAAAAAATTAAAATATATTACCTTCAATAGCAGATAATAATTTTTGTTTTTCTTGAGCAATTAAAATATTTGCATCCTTTAAATCATCTTCATCTCTTAAATCGAGACCTTGAATCATTGATAAGTCGAATGGTGATTTAGCTGATAATCTGGCAACAGTAATAATTTCATCGATAATAGCGAAAATTGTATTTGCAACTTTATGACCTTCGTTGAAAGAATGTTTATCGTTTCCATCTCTTTGGTAATAAGCAAAATGTTGAAGAACGACTGGAACCTCTACCTTTAATGAATTGTTGGCTTCTTCGAAACGTTTCTTTAAAGCATAATCATCGATTTCATTTATTCTTTTGGTGACAATTTTACCGACATCTACAGTGGAGGTTACAAAATCTTGTGCAGCAGTTGCAAAGAAGGTTTCTCCTGGATCCAGACCAATGAAAATTTTTAATTTACTTTCGGTACGTCTTGCAGCTCTAATTAAACGAGTGACTTCATAAAGATCGGCCTGTTGAAGTAATACAACCATGTGCTCCATAATACCCTTGGCGCCTTTGAGTAAAGTCTTTTTAGCTGGTTTGTTAAATGGCATATTTGAAAGAATAGTTGCTGCCTCTAAAAGGAATGCTGTTGCTTCTCTAATTTGATCGCATGTATTAACCATTTTAATTTTCATATCTGGTTGATTGAAATTATCCCAAAGTAAGGCACTCTTTGCAGCTAAATCAACTAAATAATCGACTGTTGACTTTACACCTTGTGCTCCTGGTAAAATATTTGGAATTGCTGCATTGCTTTCATCTGCTTCTACAGAATATAAAACCATTGATGATACTGCATCGCTGATTGCTTCTAATAATTGTTCCATTTTTAATTTTTATAAATATATAAATATATAAAAAAGTAGTAGTTTATAATTTACTATTTATTATTTATTTTTACTTTATTATTACAACAATATATTAATTTAGTATTATTATTATTATTTTTATTATTATTATTTAATTTAATATGTTTGGGTGTGTGAGAAAACAAAAAAATTAATAAAAGAAAAAAAAAACCAAAATTATAATTATTAAAAAAAAATTATATAAATTATAGGGGTGGGTTTTTTAAAATAATTTGGATTGGAGGATTAAAAAAAAAAAAAGTGTGTGGGTAGTGTATATGTTTATAATTATATGGTTACAACAAAAATACAGATAAAGATAATTAAGAATGCAGAAGTTTTTTATTAAAAAAAAAAGGTTAAAAACACAAAACACACACGATCTTAAATACCGATCACAATATAAATATAATAATACAATCAAAGATAATAAATAATATTAAAATAAAAAATTTTAAAAAAAATAAATAATATGAAATTAATAAAATAAAAAAAATTTAAAAAAAAATTAAAAAAAAAAAAAAATTAAAAAAAAAAAAAAAAAATTTAATTTTGGTCCACCAATTTTTATATTAAAATTTCTCCTTTTGCACCAAAAGAAGCCTTTTATTTACATTTTTCTGTAAAACATAAAGTAATTACTCTCACATAGACATATAAAAGTTATTTCATATTCAATAATAATTTTACAATTTTGCATTTTCTATTAACTAATTAGGATCAATGAAAAATGATTGGAAATTAAATTCATATTCCAATTTACAAAATAAAAAAAAAGGGGGGATGTCTATCAAAAAATATCTTTATTTTTTTTTTTTCTATTTTCTATTTTTTAAATGATTCAATGAATATGAAAATATTATAAAATATTTTATTTAATTTTATTTTTTTTTCATAAGACCCCATTGTTTTTTTTTTTATTTTTTTTTTTTTCTCAACTATTCACATACGCACAAGCTCCTGAAAATCAAAAAACACATTTTAAAATGTGATTATGATTAAAGGAGCAACAACCCCACAGCCACTCACTAACTCACACACACAATAGAAATTAAAATATATATTTTATCAAAAATTGAATTTATTAAAAAAAAAAATCTTTTTAATTTTTTTTTTTTTCTTTTTTTATTTTATATTTTATATTTTATATTTTATTTTTTGTTTATATAAATAATATAATTAATAACTATTTAATTTAAAATATAGAAGTTACTTATAATATACCAAATATAAAATTAATGTATATAAAAGTAAGAAATATTCAAATCTATTTGTTTTTTATTTTAAAATTATAGTTTTTATTATAATTATTTATTTTATTTCTTTCAATAAAAATTATTTAAATAAAGTTTTTAAAATAATAATAACCACAAAAACAATAATTTAACAATATCAATAGCAAGATTAATAATCTATTACCCATTTTTTGCAATTGCAAAAATTCTTTCAATATTTTATCTTTAAAATAAAGGTATAAAATTCCCACTCAAAATATAAAAAGATCAAATTTTATTTGTTGTTATCATATTATTTTATATTTAGTTTTTAAAAATTATGACACTATGCCCAAAGTGGCATTTTTTTTTTTTTTTCCAAAATTTTAATTTTTTTTTAATTTTATTTTATTTTCAAATTCATCACAATATCTTTTAAAAAAGAAAATCAACTTGTTTTCTGTTGATTTTATTTGTATAAAAAATAATTTTTTTTATTTTATTTATATTTTTTGTCTTATTTTTTTTTTTTATATAGCTAACTATCATTATCAGTATTTCCATTATCACTATCATTTTTAAAATCATATACCCCCACCTTTTTTATATAAATTTCACTTGTATTGTTCCAAAATTTATTTTATTTTTTTATTATACCATTATCACTATCATTATTATCAATATTAATTTAAAATAATATTTTTATTTTAATTTTAATTTTAATTATAATTTAATTTAATATTGATAGTAGCAGTAATTGATTTTTTATTTATTTTAAAATATCAAAACAAAAAAAAAAAAAAAAAAACAGATTGCAAAGATGTTCTCTTTTTTTTATTATTGTATTTTTGTTAAATTTATTTTTCTCCAATCAAATGCTTGTTTTTGCAATGTTACCCCATTAATTTTTTTTTTCCTAAATTAAAATTTTATTTTTATTCATACTACCATTTTAGAGAGAAAAAAAAAAAAAAAAAAAAAAATTTAACCCCCCACATTTTCTCACTCCCACATATGTGAATTTTTACATTTTGTGTTGTGGGTGCGCTTTTTTTTGTTTGTCTTATGATTTATCTTTTTTTTTTAATCTATTTATTTTATTTTATTTAATTTAAATTTATTTTATTTTATTTAATTTTACTTTATTTTTTTTTTAAAAATAATATATAAATTAATACAATAATTATGGTATTATATTTTATTATTTTTATTATTTTCAAATTATCATTATCACTATTATTATCAAATTTTTTTAAAAAGATTTCTATTGGATAAAGGGGGAAAAGAAAAAAAAAAAAAAGTTTGGATCTCATTTTTTTTTTTTTTTTATTAATAAATAATCAAAATCAACAACACAATCACTATCATCATAATAATCAAATCAAACACCAACATCATCATCTTTAACAATAACACATTAAAAAAAAAAAGTTTGTGCTTTGAGTATAAAAATGGAAAAAAATAAACTTCAATAACAATAACAGTAACAGTAATGGGTTTTTTTTTTTTTTTTTTTTCTGGTTTTTATTAAATTTTATTTTATTTATTTTAATATGAGAATAAAATTAAATTGATGAAAAACCTATATTATCAATATTCAATAAAATATTATTTTATATTTATATAATTTATACTCTCTCCACTTCATACACACACATACCCAGATTCCAATAATACCCACACCAACAACAATACACTCTCCCTAATAATTATTATATTTTTAATTTAGATAAATATAAAAATATACCCACACTATCAACCAACAACAACACACACCTAAATTAAAAACAACAAAGAAAGAAAAACAATAAAACTCACACACAACTTCTCACTCACACATTCACACAGCTAAATTCTCATATTTTATACACATATATTTTTTCATTTATATACAATTTTATTTATTCTCTTTTTTTTTTTTTTCTCTCTTCAATAATATTGATAGAATTTAGATAGAAAGGCGATATAACAACTTTTCAAACAAAAATTAAAAAGGGTATGTGCTAAGAGTGTGTTCATTTTATTTTATTATATACATATATGTAGTTTTTTGCGTTTTTTATTTTTTTTTTTTTTCTTTTTTTATTTTTATTTTTGGTGTTAATTATTGATTTTAAAAAAAAATCAATTATAATAATTTAATAAAATAATAAAATAAATTTAATTAATAAAAATAATAAAATTTTTTTTTTAAATATATAATTATAAAATTTATTTAATAAGCTTTTATTAAATATAATTTTAATTTTTTTTATTTTAAACAAAACAAATTTTTTTTTAAATTTATTTTTTCTCTCTTCTTTTTAAATTTTTTTTTTTATTATTTCATTTACAAGTTTCATTTATTCAATCACTTTTAAATTTGGCCAAAATTAAAATTAAATTTTAGGTTTTAAAAAAAAAAAAAAAAAAAAAGGTAATTTAATTTTAAAAAAAAAAAAGTTTTATTTTATTTTTAAATAAACTCTCTTTTATTATTTTTATTTTTTTTATTATTATAAATCATTTTAAATTTTATTATTAAATAAATAAAAAAAAAAATTGTGTCTTTTGTTCTATTTTCATAAAAATAAAATATAAAAAAAAAAAAAATAAAAACCCCAAAAACAGCTTTAACTGTTTTTTAACTTTTATATCCATAAAACATTTTTTAATAAATCAACAGCTTTGTAAAGTTCTAAAAAAAAAAAAAAACCAATATAAAATAAAATAAAAAACATACATTTTTACACATTTTTTTTTTAATTTATTTTTATTTTTTATTATTATTTTAATTTTTATATAAAATTATTTTTTTATTTTTATTTTTTATATTTTTTAATAAAATATATATAATTAATTTAAAAAAAAAAAAAAAAAAAAATAATTTTATTCTTTTACAAAATTTTAAAATTATCATTTTTTTTCCGGAAAATTATTTTATTAATATTTAATATCCCCGGGTATGGTAGCCTTTTTTTTTTTTTTTTTTTTTTTTTTTTTTAAATCTAATCACACAATGAATTTTTTTTTTGTTTTTTTATAATTTTATAAAATTATTAACTTTTTTTTATCTTTTGAATCAATATTATAAAATAGATGTCAACACCAACAAGTCAGAGAATGAAAGGAAATGGAACTCACCATAACATCCAACTCCCAAGAACAATGATCGAAGATCCGTTATCACCCCCAACCCAAGAAAGCCAATCATATAGTAACAATAATAGTTTCTATGAAGAAATTGTAGATGATGCAATGGTTCAAAATCATCACAATAATCATCACTCCTTCAACAATCATGGCCATAACAATAATCATTTAAATAACTCATTAATAAACTATTTAGATGAGGAAGAAGCTAATGATTACTATGATGATGCAGAAGACTATGAAGAAATGGGTGATGGTAGTAGTGGTGGTGGTGTTTCAGATTCCGACTATGGCCATGGAAATTCATCAAGCTCTAAAGCTGGAAGTAGAAATAGAGAAATTTGGATAAATCCAAATATCGAATTAATGTTGAGAATTGCTCTAAGCACACCAAAAAACCCATACTATTACCACAACATTGCTAAAAAATTAGAAGAATGTGTTGGACGCAATATCTCGGAAAAATTGGTACGTTCTCAAATGACTAATCTTCTTGGTAAAAATTCGAAATTTTTTAAACATCCATATAGAGAAATTAAATCGAAACCAGGAATCCCAAAATCACTCATCAATTCTCATAATATAAGAGAAAAACAAATTTGGGAAAGTTGTAAAAACTTAATTACCGAAATTAAATCTAGTCCAAATTATTATTCAATTAGTAACTTTAGCCAAGGTCACTCAAATCACAGTGGCTCAAGCAATACTAATAGCAACAACAACAATTCGGGTCAACAATCTGCATCTTCTTCCTCCTCCTCTTCCCCATCATCACTTTCATCGTCCCATAGTTCTAATATTCATTTTTCAAATCAAGGACATTCTTTAAAATTATCCAGTGGTGGTAGTCCAGCTAGTAGTTCTAATAACTCATCCTCATCCACTCATTCATCTTCATCATCAATAATGAATGGTTTAAGTGGTAGCGGCAGTGCTGGTAGTTCAAACTATTCTTATCCATCACCCCCACTTTCAGAAAACCATTTACAATTATCTTTACCATCTTCAAAATCAAATAATAATATGAATAATAGTTCAAACAGTGTAAATAATAATAACAACTATAATAATTTTAACTTAAATCACCATCAACAACAATCAAATAATGAAAACAATCTTAAAAAATCTCAAACCATTTCAAATCCAAAAAAAAGAAAAGTTAGACCTTTTGAAAATAGAAAATTAGAACAAATGCATCTTATCAGAGACAAAGTACTTGAAACTTTAAATAAAATCAATGATCTAATCGACTCAATGAAGAATGAATCTGATTTTGAAGATAGTGACTATGACATTTAAATAATATCAATGATATAACATAATAATAATAATAATTATATATAAAAAAAAAAATTCATATAAAAAATACAAAGGAGAATCAATTATAATATTAAAATGTATATATAAAACTAATATTATAAAACTTAATAATAATTTAGAATAAAAACAAAAAAAATAAGTAACACTAAAAAAGCAAAAAAAAAAATTGTAAAAAAAAAAAAAAACATATTAATTTAAAAAGATATATAATAATAATCTTTTCTTTTTTTATTTTTTACATTTTTAAAAAAACAATAAAACTAAATATAAATTTTATAATTTTTTATCTAAAATATTTCAAAATCTTTTATTTTATATTTTTTTTTTTTAAATTTTATTAAAGTTTCCTGAGATTCATAATAGATATGTCTTTGCAATATGACTTTAAAAATAATATAAATGAATAAAAATAAGTGAAAATAAACTTTTTTTAAAGTAAATTTATTAATATTGTTTTATTTTAATTTTCACACAATTTTTAAATACTACAAATATTATCAGTCTGTAAAAAAAGAAACTTTATAACTATCATTTACTAATTTTCTTTATTAACTTTTTTAATAGACTGCATTTTTACAATTTCGAATGGTTTAACTGATGGGTCATAGTCCCCAATATAAATTGGTTCCCATTGTCCAAAATGTTCAATTTTTTCTTCTTTCGATAAATCATTAATCCAATATTGGTTATTATCTTTTTCCCATTTATCTGCATTATCAAGAACCACTTTGAAAAGATCTTCTATTGCAATTTTATGATGTATTTTTACGTTTTCTGTTAAAAGATGTAACCCTGGATTAGTATTAACCTCCAATAATAGTGGCTCCAAGTCTTTGCTTAGTAAAATATCAAATCCTAATAATTCAAATGAACCTATTTAAAAAAAAAAAAAAATTAGAAATCTAAATAAAAAATTAAAATAAAAAAAAATAAAAAACTATAAAATATTAAAAATACCTTTATTCTGTGAATTATTAGGCCAACTTTTAATTGTAGTAATAATTAATTTTTTTATTTTTTCATCTAAACTTTCCCTCCAAATATCTTTACCATTATTCTCCTCCCTAAAAATAAATAAAAATAAAATTAATTAATAAATTATTTTAAAAACAACAATATACTGTAATATTTATAGTTACATTAAATGGTTTTTAAATAAATCTAATGACCATTGATTCTCTGGAAATGGAGTTTTATTATCCTTTAAAAATTCTTTTTGAACTTGAAAGTTGCTAAGATGAACAAATCTATCATTTAGGTTGTCTGTGGAGTATTCGACTGAACAAAATCTTAAATAGCATTCTTTTAATTTGAAAATAACCAGTGGGTTTAAACTTTTTACTAAAACGAACTGTCTTATATCAAACTTTGTGTTTTTGATGGTATATGGTAACTCTACATATTTCTGTGCAATATATTCATCATTTCCTTGCTTGGTATATTCTAATAACTGGGTTAAATTAGTAAAGATTTGAATACCAACACCTCTTGCTTGTGATGATGGTTTAACTATCCAAATATTTTTATTACCATCTATATGTTTTTGTTGTGGATAAACTGTTAAATTAGGATCATTATCTTTTTCTTCTTCTTGAATTTCATTTATCATATAGTTATTATTCTCTGAAATTAACAAATCTTGATTACTAATACCAATTAATTTTGAATTACCCCTGTTAAAATCCCTAATAAATGATTCTTTTTGTTGTAAATTTGAAAGATCATATGATCTTGGGAAAATTGTAGATATATGGCTGTTAAGTGATTGATCTCTATGATATAAATTATTTAGATTTGTTGTTAAACCTTTTTTTGATCCAATTTCATTATGATTTGGGAAATGATTAACAATTAGGTTTGGTGATGATGGATTTAACATATCCCAACTCCAACTCCATTTTAAATTTGAGGATCTAATTATTTAGTAATATTATATTAATATGTTTACAATTACGTCTATTATATAATAAAGAATTACTTACCTAGATTTTTTAACCTCTGAATATCCTCTGGCATTTAAAGCATCTCTAATTAAAGTATGATTAGATAAAACTTGATCAATTTTATAATGTTTTTTTCTATTTTTCAATGCCTCCTTTAATTTGTTATATTTCTCTTGATAACTTTCATCATTAATATCGGTTGTTTCTGGTGTTTGAGAACAATTTATAAAAATAACAACAAAACTAATTAATAAGATTAATACCAATAATAATTTCATTTTTATTACATATCGTTTGTAAAAATAAAAGAAAAAAATAGTTAAAAAAAAAAAAAATTTTGAAAATATCTTTTTTTAAAAAAAATAAAAAAAAAAAATTGGGGAAATAAACCCCCTAAAAAAATATCTGAAAAAAAAGTGATAAAGCTATGATGTATTTTATTTAAATATAGAAAAATTATAAAGAAAGAGATAAAATTAAATAAATTTTGAAAAAAAATATTTTAGTAATCTGTGAAATAAAAACATTGATATATATATTTTTTTTATAATAATAATTTCCTTTTTTTATTAATTTTTTTTTTAATTTGATTGTGGAGTTGGTTGTGGTTGTTGTGGTTGTTGACCATCTTCTGGTTTAACTTCATTTCTAATAGGTTTCATAGCTGGGAATAAAATAACTTCTTTAATATTGTAAGTATTTGACATTAACATAACGAAACGATCAATACCAAGACCGAAACCACCAGTTGGTGGTAAACCATATTCTAATGAGGTAACGAAAACTTCATCAATACCACAAGCTTCATCATCACCTTGAGCTTTAGCTTTAGCTTGTTCTTCGAAACGATCACGTTGAACGAATGGATTGTTTAATTCGGTGTAAGCGTTACAAAGTTCACGAGTATTAACAAAGAGTTCGAAACGTTCAGTTAAACCTGGAGTAGTTCTGTGGTATTTTGATAATGGACTCATAATTTCTGGATGATTAATAATAAAGGTTGGATTGATACATTGTGATTCTAAAAATTCACCGACAAGTTTATCAAGAAGACGAGCAGTGGTTTGTGGAGCTGAGCATTCAACTTTATGTACTTTACAGGCATTGGCTAAGAAAGTACGAGTTTCTTCTGAGGTGTATGGAGTTGGGATAGTACCAATGATTTTTTCTAATTCTGGAATCATATCAATCTTTCTCCATGGACCAGAGAAATCGATTTCGATTTCTTTACCAGTTGGACCATCTGGTTGATATTTAATTTTGAGGGTATTGTGGATATCCATAACAATACCTTGGATTAATTCTTCGGTCATTCTCATGATATCGTTGTAATCAGCGTAAGCCATATAGTATTCACAAGTTGTGAATTCTGGGTTGTGAGTGTGATCAATATCTTCATTTCTAAATTGTTTACCGATTTCATAAACACGATCCATACCACCGACTACTAATTGTTTGAGGTAAAGTTCTGGAGCAATTCTCATGAATAAATCTAAATTGAGAGCATTGTGATGGGTGGTGAATGGTTTAGCAGCGGCACCACCAGCAATCATATTCATCATTGGAGTTTCAACTTCGACGAAATTGAGGTTATCTAAATATTTTCTTACACCTTGAATAACTTTGCTACGAATGATAAAGTTCTTTTTAACGCTTTCATTACAAATCATATCTAAATAACGTTGACGGAAACGAGTTTCTAAATCGACTAATTGATTATTTGGTTTTGGAAGCATGTGTAAACATGGTGATAAGAGGATGACTTCAGTGGCAAATAATGATAATTCACCAGTCTTTGAACGACCAGCAGTACCAATAGCACCAATGATATCACCACGTCTAAGGAGACCATTGACTTTAGTGTATTCGTCTTCACCTGAAGCATATAAACGTTTGTTAACTAAAACTTGAACTTTATTGAATTCACCACTGAGATCATAGAAAACTAAACCTGAACCAGCAGCTCTTTTACTTAAAACACGACCTGCAATTGAAACAACTTGAGTTGATGGTGCATCATCTTTTTGAATACTTGAAAATTCTTCAACAAATTTTGGTAATGAATGTGATACATTAAATTTATGTGGCCATGGGTTAACACCAAGATTTGAATCATTTAATTGTTTAGTACGGTTTTCTTTATACATTGATGGATCGAAATCTTCTTCATCATTCTTTTTAGCAGCTCTATATTATTTAAAAATAAAAAATTTTAAAAATTAAAAAAAAAAAAAAAAATTAATATTTTATTTATACATTTAAAATCTAAATTCCTTCAATCTATTTTAACTGTTTGATTATTTGTTTTTTTATTTCATTTCGTTAAAAACAAATTAATTTTATTACTTTATTTTTTTATTTTTATAATATAAATTTTATTTAATACAAAATGTGCAAAAGAGTCGATTGTTCAAAATGTTCAAAACCAACTTGGGCTGGTATGTTATTTAATAATATCTTATTATATGTAATCTAATACTTATAAACTTTTTTTCATTTATTTTTAAATTATTATTTTTAGGTTGTGGTCAACATATCGAATCAGCTCTCGCTGGTGTCGCAGTTGAAGATCGTTGTAAATGTACAAAATGAATTACACTAAATAAAATTTTATTTTTTATTACTATTGCTTTTGTAACAAATAGATTTATTCTTTAAATACAAGCATTAAGCTTTAAAAAAAAAAAAAAAAAAAAAAAAAAATAAATAAATAAATTAAAATTTTAGCTTTTTTTGTTTTTTTAAAAGGATTAAATAATTGTTAATTATTTAGGTTTTTATTTTTATTTATTTATTATTTTATTTATTATTTTATTATTTTATTTTTTTATAATTATATTAAAGATAAATGTATATATTTATCATTTTTTTTTAAACAGTGGTAAAAATTTTTACCCCCATTATTTTTTTTAATTGTATTTCAAAACATGAGGGTTATTGTATAGAATATTAATTTACAAATAATTTCGGGGTACTTTGAAAATCATATTATTTTTTTTCAATTTGTAGTTTAATTTAATAAATAATTTTAAAAATATTTTTTAATATAAAATGGATAGTAGTAATAATATCAGTTTATTTCAATAGTTATTATAACATGGAGGTAATAAATATTAAATATAGAATAAACGATTTATTAATAGACAATAAAGATAATAATAAAGATTGCGATAAATATACTTGTCTAATATGCTGCGAATCATTATTTAGAAAAGAAATATTACAGTGTCGAGAAGGTATATATTTATTTTATTTAATCATAAACAACTAGATAAATTTAAAGATATTAATTTATAATAAAGGTCATTATTTTTGTTCTGGTTGTTGGGTTAAATCATTAGAGACCAATAAATCTTGTATGACATGCAGAGTTCCAGTGAATTCAATTGGGGAGCTATCAAGATGCCGTTTTTTTGAAACTATGTTTTTAGATAAAAAAGTATATTGCCCCTATTTATTTAAAAATATTATCGATTATTCAGATGATGGAAATATAAAATTATTAAAAGACTGCAAGGGTGGTTGTAAAGATATTATAAAGGTAGATCAATTAGAGTCTCATTTGGCAGATTGTAGACATAGGTTTATAAAGTGCAGCAACGAAGGGTGTAGTAAGGTTCTTAGGTTAAATCAGATAAAATCTCACCAAGATTGCCAGTATGTAATGTCAGCTTGTAAATACTGTAATGAAAAGGTACTTTTATCATCAATTAGAGGTCACTATTTAAGTTGTCTTAGTATATTTATCAAATGCCCACAATGTCCAATCCGATTGAAAAGAGGTGATCTATTGGATCATATAGAGAATATTTGTTGTAATACTATAGTCCAATGCAAATATAAAGATGGTGGATGTCCTGCTCAGTTTAAAAGGTCAGAATTATCGTCACATTTGGAAAAAATTAACCACGGAGCCTTTTTAAATGACTTGGTTGGAAGTCTTCAAAATGATTTAAAGGAATCAAATAAAAAATATTTAGACCTTTTAAAAAGATTTGAGGAAATGGAAATGGCAATATCAGATATAAATCAAGTGCAGTTTGACAAAAAGATTTCAAGTGAATGGATAATATCAAACTTTTCATCAATAAATTTAAATATTGGGGAGTTTTTTAAATCTCCTATCATAAAAATTGGGAACTATAGATTCGAAATGTTGTTTTATTTTAATATGACTCCTTATAATCTTGGTTCATTTTCATTTTTTATCAGAGAAGTAAATGGCAATCCTATTACAATTAAATTTTGGTTCAGGATTATAAATCATAATAGTTTAAATAATAGTATTGTTAAATATTTTATAAAAAGTAAAGTATTATTTTTTAACAAAAAAAATAAAAAATTACTAATAGTTTTTTAATTTAGAATTAGATCAAAATGGTTTAGGGTGGCCCAATATATTAGATTTTAAAAAAATTAACAAGGAGAATGGCTGGTTAAATAGTGATGAGTTTAAAATCGAATTTAAAATAACTTTAAAGCAAAATATATATCCTCTTTTATCAAATTAGTTTATATTTTTTAAAAAAAAAAGAAATAAAATAAATATTTTAACATTTAAATGGTTTAATTTTCCATATTTTTTAGTTTAATAAATATAAAATGTTTATTTAAATTGTAAGGTTTTTTAATAGTTTTTGTGTTTTTGAAATTTTTATTAATTTTAAAAAGTTTCCTTGGAGTGAGCGTTGGTTTGGTTAATCTCGACAAGTTTTCGTAGTAAGACGTTCCTCGTGGTTTTAATGTTGCTAATTTGTTTATTGGTTTCTCCAATGGCTTCTTATTTACTTCATTAAACTTATCTATAATAGCTTTTACTGGGGATATCTCTTTTGATGTTTTACTTACCATGAGGTCTAAATTTTAGTTTTGGGCAGTTTCTAAAGCTTTTATATTTTTCATACCAATCACTGTCCAATAATCTCTTCTAATTTCTAACCCGATTAGAGGTAAGCTCGTGTTGCTTTTAATGGCTCATCCCTATAATATCCACCTTTAATAAGTTTTTTTTTTTTTAAGTATTATTATTTGTTTCTGTTATTTTTTTAAAATTATAAAGAATGATTGAAAAAAAAAAAAAAAAAAAAAAAAAATTTTTTTAAAAAAAAAAAAAAATAAAAAAATTAATAAATAATAAAAATTAAATTATAATCCACCACACACTTTTTTTTTTTTAATATAATTTTTAATTAAAAACTAACTAGTATTGTTTAGTTTTTCCCATAAAATAAAAGTTTATATGCTCAATATAAATTTTTTTTTTGAAAATAGTTTCAATTTGTAAAAATTATTGCGCTACCAAATAATATCTTCATTAAAGACCAAATTGGTCGGTGAGTTATAATGCGAATATGGAGTGAGCAATTAAATTTTTAGGTTGGGGAATAATCTTGTCCAACAACTTCCAAGGATGTGTAAAAACGATATTTATTTTGCTTATTCATTTTATCTTCCCGGTGATGATTTTATTTTCTTTTTTGTAAATATATTATTATATTTTAATATAATAAATGTTTTTTTTAAATATAAATACAATGTTCAATAACCTCTATCTGAAAGACGGTTACAGTTAGAGCTCCACTCGGAGTTAAATGAACTATATAATAAAGAAATATAGGTATAATAGAAATATTGTTTAGAAACCTTTATTTAAGTATTTTAGTTAATATAAATAATTAGTATAAATTAAGAAATTTCCCTTTTGCCAAGTTGGTCACCTCACGCCTTAGTTGTGGATAGTGCACTTTATTACATTTGTAATGAATTGACCCCCTATTAAGTTAATAAAGAAATATAGTAAAGAAACCTTTATTTAAGTATTTTAGTTATTATATTATTAATTGTTATTATTATTAGAAGTTAGAAGATGATAATAATGTTTAATAAAGAATTATTACTGGAGTATTTATAGTGTCATAAACAAGTTGACATGAATGTATATATATGTTAAACATGTGACATTTTCAACTAAATATATTATTTATGGAAGATTATTACTATTTTAAGAGTTATTTATTATAAAACTAATTATTACTATTTTAAGAGATATTATTATAAAACTAATTATTACTATTTTAAGAATATTATTATAAAATTAATTATTGCTATTTTAGGATTGTTAATTATAAAAATCACCTTAAAGATGTTGATACTGTTTCATTACATATCTCCCCCTTTAAAAAGAGCTGGAGCATTACATAGACTGAATGGCTTCACCAAATGAACATAAAAACTTCGATAAGTGACACTGGCTGTTTTATACATGTCTTTTTTACTAATTGGAATTTGGTAATAATCTTTGAATAAATCTATGGCTGAAAATATAACCCTATTAACTAATTTTGTTCTAACTTTGCTTTGTTTTAACCTTTGAGTACCCATCTTCTTCGTTACTTTATTTTTCTTACGGATGTCACCTATTAAATGATAATTAATAACAGCTGAAACTGGATATGGTGCTTGATGAAGTTTTGATTCTTCTGTACCGTCTATGAATGGGATACTATGAAATATTTCTTTTGCTAGACTTTCTTTCTTTAACTTTTCTGGAATAATCTCTGAATAATTTTTCTTTAATTGAACGAATTTTGCTTGTTGAGGTGTTAAAATAATTGAACTATCTTGCGCTACTTTAAAATCTATATCTGGTCTTGGTGGTGTTACTATTTCTTTTTGATATGGCTGTGGACTAAAATCGATCTTTTCTAATAATTCTATACTATATTTATTAAATTTGACAATATCTTCGACTTTATTATTATTATTTTTACTTTTGTTATTATCATCATGATTATTATTATTATTATCTAATGGTGATTGTTGATTATCCTTAATACTATTATTAATATGAGCTGATGATGTTTGAATATTATTATTATTGCTATCTTTTGAATGTGATTGAATATTATTATTTGTTTTTGAAGATTGATTATTAAATAATTTATTATTTACCAATGATGAGTCGACTTTATTTAATGATGGTTCTTGAACTGGCTCAAAATGTAAGACTGTTGGTTCGATGTGTAAACGATTTACACTATAAATTTGATCTGGTGGAATAATAAGTGAGTCAAATAAGTCTTGATTGAATGTAGCATTCTCACTTGATTTATTACTTGCTGGAGTCTTTGCAATTGCTTGAACTGATTGTTCTGTATAAGAATACATTGGGACATATTGATTATGCTTAAATGAATATAATTTCATTTTTGTAACTATTGGATCTAATTTGAGAGATCTTAAAGCATCTAAACCCAGAATACAAGAGGCTGAAATGTCTTGATCTTTAAAAATTTCGAAATTAATATATGATTTTATTTTATTTCTCATTCTGACTTGGCATACGGCTTCACCTTGAGATGCCATTGAATGATTGCTTGCACTTGTAACTTTCTTTATACTTGAACGAACTGGAATATGCAACTTTTCAACTAATGACTGTCTCATACATGAAATACTTGCACCTGTATCTATTAAAACTCTGACTGGAATGCCATTAAACATAAGATTTGCACATATGTTATCCTTTTTACTTATATTATTAACACTACTAAGAGTTGATGAATTATTACTTGTGTTATTTCTTTTGTAATTATTTTTTGAATCATTTCTATTGTTACCATTATTTGATCTATAGTTATTGTTATTTGATCTATTATTACTGAATCTATTATAATTATTATATTTTGTCTGATTATTTCTATTGAATTTTGAATAATTATTATAATTGTTATACTTTGACTGATAATTATCTCTTCTATTACTATTATTATACTTTTCTCTACATTCTCTAGCTAAATGATTTGGATTACCACAATTAAAACATTTAACCCCACTATTTCTATTGACATCTATTACTGTTACTTCATTACTGACTACTGGAGTTAATCCTGAACTTGAAACACTGGCACCAAATACACCTTGAATTTCATCTTGGCGTAAATAAAGAGATTTACCCATTGTTAATTGATAATTCTTTTCGAGACGAACGATTTTTTCACTAAATTTCTGAAATGATGTATAACCTTCTACATCTGAAATATCTACCATTAAAGCTTTTGAGAAATTCATACCCAGGGCTGTCTTAAGAGTGACTATTGCAGCATCATCTGATAATTTTGCTCTCGTACGAACTGTATCGAAGACTAATAATAAACGTTCTAATGATTCGAATTTGCCCGTCCTGGTAAATTCACTAAATTTAAGTAATAATGTAGTAGGGAGATCTTGATAATGTTTTCTTAACTGTACTAAATTCTCTTCTGCAGTCTTATTTCCATTTGGATCTGTTCTTTGTAAATAAATTAATGCGTCACCTTTTAAACTTGAAATTAAATCTGAATTATCAAAACGTGGACCAAAATGATATCTAAATTGGAATTCGAATAAATCCCATGTTTTTTCAAAACCCATTGAAAAACCTCCTACAAATTTTGCATCTTCTGACAATGGTTTTCTCTTTCTTTCATACCCAAAACTTTGATTTCTATATCTATCGTTTTCTAATTTGAGAATAGCTATCTCTTTTAACAAATATTCTTTAAATTCATCACTTCTTCCTAAACCTGATGTATTAATATTTGAACCTGATGGATTATTATCATTATTACTTAAATTATTTGTTGGCGTTATTTTATCACTACTGCTACTACTTTCACTACTATTATTTTTTAAAGGTTTACTATCTTTATTAACTGTTGTGTTTTTAAACATTATTTTAATTTTATTTTATTAAATTTTTTTTTTTATAGATTTTATAAAACTATAACTCGAGAAAACACAAAACTATATTATTTCTTAAATATTTATTCTATTATATACTTTTAAACTGGGGTGTGTGTTTGTAAAAATTTAAATTTAATTTTATTAACTTTTTTTTTTTATAATTTTATTTTTTATTTTTATATCTCTAATTATTATTTCTATATTTATCCCTTCCCTTTTAATTCCTTTAGGTTCTGTCGAGCTGTCGCCAAATGTAATGAAATGACCCCCCTATTAAGTTAATAAAGAAATATAGTAAAGAAACCTTTATTTAAGTATTTTAGTTATTATATTATTAATTGTTATTATTATTAGAAGTTAGAAGATGATAATAATGTTTAATAAAGAATTATTACTGGAGTATTTATAGTGTCATAAACAAGTTGACATGAATGTATATATATGTTAAACATGTGACATTTTCAACTAAATATATTATTTATGGAAGATTATTACTATTTTAAGAGTTATTTATTATAAAACTAATTATTACTATTTTAAGAGATATTATTATAAAACTAATTATTACTATTTTAAGAATATTATTATAAAATTAATTATTGCTATTTTAGGATTGTTAATTATAAAAATCACCTTAAAGATGTTGATACTGTTTCATTACACATTTAATATAAAAAGCAAGGGTAGGAAAGCCTGGTTAAATCCGTGTGACTTAAGATCTCATCCTGTCGGTTCGCGAGTTCGAATCTCGCCTCTTGCAATAATCTTTTTTCTTCGATATAAGAAATATCTTCCCGGAGATTTCGGTAGTTCTTAATTTCTATTGTCTTCATCACTATCCTCAGATGATGCATATCAAGTTACCGCTCCGGGTTCGAAACCCAGTCTCAGCAAGTTTTCAGAATCACACACGAATTGACGTTACCGTGCCCAACTTGTATGCAGTGTGGGTATTGGTAATTGGTAAATTCTAATTTTTTTATCATTTTCTTTGCCGTTCTAATACCTTCATTAAAAAATGATTTATTTTCGCCTCTGGCATACTCTAATAACTTGATGATTTTTTCTGGTGTTAATTTCATTTTTATAAAATAAAATTAAAAATAAAATATGTTTGTAAAATAAGTGTAATAAATTATAAAAATTATAAAATGTGTGATATATATAAATTAATGATAATTATAAAAGATGATTAAAATATAAAGATGTATAAAAATAAAATTATAAAGATATGCAATATATTTATTAAATTTTTTTTTTTTTAAAATTATTATAATTATTAATAATAATTATTATTAATTTTTTTTTAATTTTAATTTTTTTTTTTAATACTCTATAAAAAAAAAAAAATTATAAATAAGTTTAAGTTAAAATAATAAAAACTGAATATAAGGTTATTATAAAATTACTTTATTTTTATTATAAAATTACCATATTTTTATTTTATTCAATTCACCCTTTTAATTTAAAATAAAATATAAATAAACTTGAGTTAAAATAATATTATTGATTTTTATTTTTGTTATATTTATAATTTACTATATTTGATTAATAATGGGTGTACTTTGGTATAAAATACATATTTATCTAATGGAATTGAGGTAGCAGCCCAACTTGTATTCATTAAGAATCATCATTTTTATTTTTATTTTGTATTTACCACCATTGTTTTTTAAATTTTAATTTTTTTTATTTAAATATTTTGTATTTACCACCATTGTTTTTTTTTTTTAATTTTTATTTTATTTTTTTTTTTTATTTATTAATTTAGTATATTCTTTTTTTATTTTAGTATATTTTTAGTATATTTTTAATAATATTAGTGAAACGGACAAACCAAAACATAGTCATGATATTTTCAGAATTAAAATATATGAACTTTTTTTTGATCATTATTTTGGTGAAAAATGCACAAAAGAATGCCTCCAAGATTTTATAAAAGCATTAGAGCGAAATATTGCAAGAGAACAAACTATTTTAAATATTTACAAATCACTTAAAATTTCAGAAAATGGAACTATTCCCAATTTTCATCTTGGTGATGTTTTGAACTATTACAGAGGAGATGATAATTTAATTGATAATGAAAATATTCAAGATTTATTTAAAGTAAAGTAAATTTAAATTTATTGGACTTAAACTTTCCAGATATAAGAAAAAGAACAGATGTAACCCAAAGTGAAGAAAAAGAAAAAGAAAACAAGAACACAGAGGTAAATGATATCTAAAACTCATTCATCTTTTTAAAAAATAATTAAAATAAAGTTTTATATTTTTTATTTTAAATTTATTTATTTTATTTTCTTTCGATATATTATTTCGATGTGTAGCATTTTCATTTTCTACCGACATTACTTATGAATTTTCACCATTACCAATGTTTTTAATTGCTTCATTATATTTTTCTATTTGATTTATAATTTCATTTTTTATTTTTTCATTTTCTTTTGAATAATTTTCTATTATCTTTAAAATGATCAATGTCGAATTTACTTGATTGGAGCGAGGTAAGTCTTAGATACATATAGTCCTTTTCTGTCATATTCCACCTTTTCGAAATAAGTGAGTGTAAATAATTTGTTTTATAGTTCTTCATCTTCATCATTTTTTTATTAAATCTGCAACATCTTTTCTTTCTTTACGATTTTTCTCAAGGTTTGTATAGTGATCGCTCCTTCTTATTCTTAGTTCCAATATTATATCTTTTTGAGTATAATAGACTGGATTATCGGTAGTTGCACCGGAATATACATTTTGAATTGATTTGCTTTGTTAAGTTTCAAATTCCGAAATCATTAAAGGTAAAAAATTCTTTTTTGCCAATATATTTCTCGATTCACTATCACCTTGTTTTTTCCATTCTTCTGCTTGTTCTGGGTTAATTTCATATTTTTCCATATCTCTTCACATTATAATTGACAACATTTTCTTTTCGTTTGCAAAAAAACCAAGTGAATTTGGGTCTTCCAATTTTGCTATAATGATGAATGTGTGAAATACATATATATGCCGTGTCATTATAAAAAAATAAAATAAAAGGAGAGCCCTTAAAAGTATAAACAACAACTACTTTTTTTTAAAGATATAATTAATTTTCTAAAAAAAAAAACCATATAAATTGAGTAAAAAAAAAGTTTTTGAACAAATACACTCTTTTTAATTTATATTATAATACTTTATTAATATTAATAATACATTTATATACACTTTATTTATAAACTAAATAAATTTAATTTAAATAACTGTTACATTATAAACCAATTTAATTTAATTTAATTTTTTTTTTTTTAAACTTTAATTTAATATGTGTTGATAGGTGTACAAGTTCGGTTTTTCTTTATGGTCAACGAGTTCTTTTTGTTTTAAACAATCAAAAAACCAATCCAGTGTAACCAAGGTTTCATATTTTGTTGAATCAAACAAACCCGAGGGAGGTTGAATTAAACATACGACATAATGTACTTTTTTTTTATCTAAACGGGAATCGTATTCGATGGTTGAGAATTTTGATAAATGACAAAGTTCATGGAATATATCGTCTCTAAAATCGCTCTATTAAAAAAAAAAGAACCAATTAGTACTTTTCATTAACACAGTTAATAAATGGATCTAAAACTTACAGCACGAACATTATATCCTAAAGTTTTTTTAATTAGATCATTTTCTTCAATTCTTTTCTTCATATCTTCATTATTAGATAATTCAATTTTTGATGGGTACACACTATATTTTTTTTTTCCAAAGAGTTGATTTTGGAGCTTTTCTTCTGTTAAACTGCCATCATAAAGTGAATTTTCTTTAACAATCTTTGCTCTAGCTTTATAGGTTTTGAATTTATAAGTTGGAAAAATAAAGTTGTTTGGAATAATTAAATAATTTGTATTTATATTTAGTTCAGCTTCTAAACGACCATGGCTATTTCTGATAAACTGTGTGACATTCTCTGTAATTAAAATATGTTAGAAAAAAATTTATGGTCCTATTGTTTTATTAAACATTATAATTACCTCTATCCTGAGTTTGGAAAAATTCTGATACACTAAATGTCTTTGTATTAAAGTTATAAGGGGTAATTTGATTGTTTTTATTGGGTTGTAGGGTTTTATTGGATAAAGTTATTTTTGGTACTTCTTTTTCTATTTGCTCATCCAATTGTTTTCTTTGTTTAGTTGATTTTAATTTCGATGGGTTTTTTGAGATAGTTTTAATTTTTGATGATTTGGTTGGTATCGATGTTCCTCTTGATCTTGAATTAATTTCCTTTCTTTTCTTAGCTTCAAACTCTGGCTTCTTTGGGTTGTATTCTTTTGCTTTGGTATTTGATTGTGCATTATTATTGCTATTGCTATTATTATTGCTATTATTATTGCTATTATTATTGCTATTATTATTGCTATCGCTATTATTATTGCTATTGCTATTATTATTGCTATTGCTATTATTATTGCTATTGCTATTATTATTATATTCTTTTTCATCGTTGCAATGGTCATTGTTACTTAACTCCTCTATAATTGGTGAGTTTTCTCTTTCTTTATCCTTATCTAAATATGGTTTTGTTTTAAAAGTAAAAAAAATTTCTTTTATATTTATAATATCACCATCTACCAATTCAGTTTCGGTTGTTAATTCTTTACAATTAACCTTAACTTGTGATTGATTATAGTTGTTTATGTAAACCCTCTTTGATTCGACCGTTACATATGCATAAGTTTTTTTAATATGGTCTGGTATAATTGGGATATTATTGTTTTTTTTACTGTTATAAAAAATTTTTATTAAAATAATTAGTTATTGAAATCTATATTATTGGGATGAAAATATAAGTAGTTACCTTCCAATTGAAAAAGTTTTTGTTTGAATTTTAAAAGCTAGAGGACCAAACTTTGGGTTTATATAATAAAAAATACCAAAATTATCAACCTTCTTTTTTTTATTTGAACCCATTAAATCTGTTTCTGCCAATCTTTTCATTGACGATGTACTGGAGGATGCTGAATGGTTTTTATTAACATTATTATTACAATTACTATTATTATTATTATTATTATTATTGTTAACTATATTATTGGTATTATTGTTTGTTTCACTTTGTTGCGTTTGATAAAAGTTTGGATTTGGAATATAATTATTTACAAGATTGCTTTCAGGAAAATTTTTATTTGGTGTTGAGAATGGTGATTCTGTGTTGTTATTAATACTATTATCATCTTTCTTTGGAGTATTGAATGGTGAAAATATATTTGAAAAAGCATCTTTATTAATTACTATATGGTAATTAGAACTATTACAATATAATGACCCTATTGGATTTGCTAAAATATTCGCACTATTGTTACCCATATCGTTATTCATATTGTTCGTATTATTATTATTATTATCTTTATTATCTTTATTATTTATACTATTAGTATTATTACCTATATTATTGTCATTATTGTTGACACTATTAATATTCATATATTTTGGGCTATTAATATTATCTATATCATTTCTATTATTCATATTATAATTTATACTATTATTACTATTATTACTATTATTACTATTATTACTATTATTACTATTATTACTATTACTATTACTTTTACTCTTATCTTTATTGCTATTATTATTAATTCTTTCGCTATCATTTCCTTTTTGGCCAGTCCTATAGGTTCCCATATGTCTGCTTCTTCTTTGTGGGTTTGGTGTTGTTAATTCTGGTGAGGTTGATGAATTTATAGTTCCTTCATCGTTAGGTTCTGAAATTGGTACAACTGATTCAGGAACTAATGAATCGTTGTATTGTATAGGCATTATAGGGGATGATATAGGTGATACATTTGGAGTAGAGTGGTCTGAATGTCCAAAAAATGTTATCATTATTAATTGCTTTTTTTATAGTAATAAATGATTTATTTTTTTATTTTTTTATTGTGTGGTGGTGTTCAAATAAAAAAATAAAAAAAAAATAAAAAAATAAAAAAAATAGAAATAATTGGAAAAATAAAAAAAAAATATAAAAAAAATAAAAAAAGCAAATAATAATGTCAATATATATATATATTTAAATAAATATAATAAAGAAAATATTATGCGTGTACTTTTAATAAATTGTAATTTTTTTATTTATAACGCATGCAAATTGATTATTTAAAAAACGAAAAAGAAAAAAAAAAAAAAAATTAAAAAAATAAAAAATTAAGTAACAACTAAATTTTAAAAATTTTTTTAAATTTTTTTTTAATTTTTAAGGGTTTTTTTGGGAAAATGACTTTAATTCCCCCAAATAAATAAAAGAAATGCAAATAAAATTAAAATATGTGGTTTAAAATAAAAGTGTAATATAAATATTCTTAATTTTTTTTTTTTTTTTTTTAAACCAATTTAAATTATTAATTTAAAAAA
>NW_003519482.1:0-8207 GCF_000190715.1 Dictyostelium purpureum | reverse complement strand
ACATGGTATTACATTATTAGAGGATTTAATTCAAAAGCATTATGTATCGGTTGGAGGTAAAAACAAATTTTACGATGGATCAGTATCATCAATATCAATCATTGAATCCATCAGAGAAGATCCAGAGTTAGATTCTTCAAAAAAATTAACGACCAACGAAGCATTGAAAAAATTTGGACCAAGAGTTGTATTTTATTTAAATATAGTCGAGCAATTAAAAATATATCTTAGTAATGTTTCAAGTATATTTACAAAACTTCGAAATTTTAGAATAGATTATAAATTAAAAGAAAATGAAAGGTATTTATAAATTCAAAAAAAAATAAAAGAAAACTGCATATATAATAAAACTAACTTTTACCAATATTACTAATTTAGATTAAGTAGTAAAGCAATTCTCAATTTAAGTTCAAGTGTAGCACCAACACCATCATCAACATTTAAAAAAAAAGACGATTACGATTATGAAGAAGACGAAGTCGAGAAAATAAAATCAAAGCTATATGATAATGATGATGATACAGAGTTTGATGAAGAAGAGTTATTAATTTATGAAAAACAAAATGTAGAATTAAAAGCAGAGTTAGAAACATTATCGGATCAAATAGAGTACGATATAATATTTCACATATTGTTAAAATTTGAATCAAAACTAATTCTTTTTTTCATTTCCAATCATTTAGGGTTATTAATCGTCAAGTCGAAGAGTTATCGCAATTATTTGATGAAATAACACCACATATTTTAATTCACAAAGAAGTTATTGAAAACATTTATAGTACAAATGTGGACGCTACAAATTATATATCAAGAGGTAATAACAAAATTTATGAAGCGACAAAGAAAAGTTTTGATTTTAGGGTTATGGTATTACTATTTTTAATTATTTGTTCATTGGGTTTATTATTTTTAAATTGGTATCAAGATTAATAGTCAATACTAATCAATTATAACAATCAATGGATAATTAATAATCAAAAAAACAAAATTATTATAAAAAATAAACAAGAAATAAAATCCAATACGAGATATCTAAAACATTTCCCTTTTTTAATTTTTTTTTTATTTTTTTAATTTTTTTTTTTTTTTTTTCTTTTTTTTTTAATTTTTTTTAAAAAATTGGGTAACTAACTCTCCGTCCATTATTCATTTTTTTTTTTTTTTTATTTATAAATTAATTTTAAAATAAAAATATTTTATTTATAATTTTATTTGTTATATATTTGTAATAGTAATAGTATAAAAAAATAAATAATAATAACAGCACATGGCAAAAGAAAAAAAATTAAAATTACCAATACAATTGTCGGATTATAAAAGATTATTAGAAGTCAGTGAAAGAAGAGGCTTTGCAGAAAAATATAAGCGGGTAGAGTACAGTCCAGAGATTGAAAGTTCACTTAGTTTAAAAGTTAAAATCAATAAAGAAAACATATTTGAAGATGCATTTCAAAAATATGACCATTTTTTAATGGACATGGCGCTATTGGCACATAATATAGCCATTTCAACTGAAAATCAAGATATAGAACAAACTAAAAAATTAGTTTTAGATATATTATCATTGGTTTCAACATCTGCAATTGATATCGGGATTTTAAAAAATAAAATTAAAGATAACAACGATAAAGATAAAAATAAAGAAAATAATAGTAATGGTAATAGTAATAGTAATAGTAATAGTAATAGTAATAGTAATAGTAATAGTAATAGTAATAGTAATAATAATAATAATAATAATAATAATAATAATAATAATAATAATAATAATAATAATAATAATAATATGAATAATAATAATAAATTAGATGATAAAAATAACACTGTTTTAGAAAATAATAATTTAGAAAATAAAAAAAATAAAAAAATAAATAATAATAATATTGAAGATTTAAGAAATGGTTTAAATAAAATTATTAGTAATTTTGACAATTTAATGAAAGAAAATAATGATAATAATATGAATACCAATAATAACAATAACAATAACAATAGCAATAGTAATAATAGTAATAATGATAATAATAATAAAAAGAAAAAGAAAAAAGATATTGAAAAGTTAGATATATTACCAACTGCATCAAATGTAATAGTTTCTCAAATTGGATTATCAAATGAAATTGTTATTAGCGAAAGACCAATAGAAACTTCAAATAGTGCCACTAGCGAAACTTCATCAATAGCTTCAGAACCCTTAGCAACAACTATACAAGATTTAAATAAAAAAATTAAAAAAAAGAAAAAAGAAAAGAAAATTAAGAAAGTCGAAACTGAAGTTGAAGTTGAAAATGAAAATGAAGATGGTCAAGAGGATGTTAAAAATGAACAGGATAATAATAAAGTAAAGAAAAAAAATAAAAAGAAAAAAGGTCAACAACTGGTAGAATCAACAGATTCAATGGATTCAGTAAATAAAACAATATTAACCAAAACCACTACCACTACAACTACAACCACAACCACTACAACAAAGAACAGCTATATTAGTATAAACCCTGAAGAATTAATCAAAAAATTTGAAAATTTAAAAACAATCAATAGTAGTATTTATAAATTAAAAGAAAATGAAATTTATGTTAGAAAAGAATTAGAAGATAAAATTCATGTTATTAAAACAATGGAGAGAAATTTAAAGAAAATGACAACTAAAATTCATAAAATGAAGAAAACTAACAAAGCTGACGAAATAGAATTACAAAAGGAAAAAGTTCAAAAAGAAGTAGAGGAAATTAAAAAAGTTTATCAATCATTTAGCCAATCTATTAAGCAGTATTCAGTAGGTTTAATCCAATCCAACAAAAGCAAACCTTTATTGGAAAGTAATAAAATCCCAGACCTGGCTTACTTTAATGATAGTTTAGCAAAGTTCTTCAACGAAAACAAATGTACAAATCAAAACCGTTTTAAAGCCTTTGAAAAACTTTGTTTTGTATTAAAATCATCATTACATGTTAGAGCTCATCTATTTGGTTCGTCTTTGAATGACATGGCACTAAAGCAAAGCGATATTGATATTTGTTTGGTAAATGATAAACCAAACAAAAAGTTTTTGTTCATTGTATCATCAATTTTAAGAAAAAGTAGGTATTTTATTTAGCATATAATAAATAATCTATTCAGATTTACTAATTTATTATTCAATCATTATTATTATTATTAGATAATTACGAAAATATTATAACACTTAGTCATACTAGAATACCTTTAATTAAATTATTTGATCCAGAGTACAACATCAATATTGATTTATGTTTAAACAATCTATTAGCAATCGAAAATTCAAAATTAATAAAAAGTTACTCATCAATTGACCCAAGATTTCAAGTATTGTATATGTTAATCAAAGCATGGGCAAAAGCTAAGGAAATAAATGACGCTGCAGATGAATCGTTGTCATCATATTCGTATGCAAATTTAGTAATCTTTTATCTTCAAACATGCACTCCACCGGTTTTACCATGTCTTCATAAAAACACAGAATCACTCCCAAAGAGAACCGTAGAGAATTCAGTCGTTGCATTTCATCAAGATCCAAAAGCTTTAGGTTTTGTTACTAAAAACACTTTAACCGTTGGTGAACTCTTTTATGATTTCTTATGCTTCTATTCAACATTCGATTTTAAAAGATATGCTATTTGTATTAATAAAGGTCACATGGTGGAATTGAAAAATTGCCAAAAAGAACTGTTAGTCGCTCCAGCCTGTATTTACATTCAAGACCCTTTCATATTTGACTTTAACCCTGGTAAATCAATGACCGAAAAGAATTTCACCAAATTATTGACAGAGATTAATAAAACAATTTATATTATCTCTAATGGTATAAAAGATTATGGTTTCGATCAAATCTTTTCTGAACCATCTTTATTATCTCTCAGTAGTAATGTAAAGCAACATAACTTGACTTTAATATTAGATAATAATGATGGTGCTATGGATAATAATAACAATATAGATAATAGTAATATTAATAACAACGAGAAATTGGACAAAAAAAAGAATTAAACTAGTTTAATGTTGGGTTAGTTTTAGAAATAATATTGCTTCAAGATTATCCATTTTTTTTTTTTTTTTTTTTAAAATATTCCATTTTTTGTATTGTAAAAACTATTATAATAGTTTAGTAATTAATATTAATTTAAAATAAATAAATTATTATAATTTATAAAAAAATATCAACAAAACCATTATTTTTTTTTTTTTTTTATAAAGATTTATTTAAATTTATATTTATTTAAATAGTAGATCCTACTGGTCAAAATTTTTTTTTTTTTTTTTTTTTTTTTTTATACCCTAAAGGATTGGGGGGGAACTGGGGGGGCTACAATTTTTTGGGGGGAACCCATAGCACTGTAATAAGGTAAAACCCCTCCTGGAATAGTTGGGGCTAATAAAAGTCCACCTGAATCTTTGAACTGGGTTAAAATTGGAGCTTGGCCCAACATCAGTAGGAATATTAAAGTTTAATGAAACTAAAATACCCATTTTGTTTGGAGTATGGTAGGCAATAGATAAACCACGTTGATTGTAAATTGAATTATATTTTTTAATTACTTCATCAATGTCTTTATATAACTATTTTTAAATTTGTTAATAAAATTATTAGCTATTTATAATTTAAATTAATTATAATAATAAATAATTACTCTTGAAGAATGTTTTTGCATATCAGAATAGAACCAAAGCATTGCTGGGAAGATGAGAATTACACCAACTAAAGCAATGCAGAGGAAAATTGAAATCCAGAAAAATTTATATGATGTTTGATTGAATGGTTTAATACAGGTATTATTAATATCATCAATCATTGCATTAAATTCTTGATATGAGATATAATTGTAGAGTTTGTTATCATAAATTTTTTTCCAACCTTTGAAACCTGCCTAAATTTTATAAAAATAAAAAAAAAAATTAGATATAGTTTTTTTAATATAAAAAAATAATATATATTTACACTTCTAAAAGTTAAAGGGTTTTGTTCTAAAAGAACATTTTTAAAATTTTTATCGATTGGTTTGGTCTCAGAGACTAATATTCTTGGGTCTTCAATGAGCATTGAATCAGCGAATGGTGATACTAAAATAGCATTACCTAGACCACCCTCAAGAGCAACGGTTTGATTAGGTACTGAGGTAGGAACATCTGGGTATTTAACAGTCATAACTACATTGGCACTAAAATCCATTTTGTAACTAATTACAACTTGTCTATTTGAAAGAACTCTATTGATATTTTCTAAACATTTATCTAAATCTTTACATAGTTTCTTTTTGAAGCTAGCCCATCTAAAGATTTCGACAATACCAACAATTATTACAGGTAATAAGCCGACAAATGCATATGCCATAACACTAAAATAATAATAATATTAGTATAAAAGGTTAATTTGTTGAATAAACTATAATAGTAGTGTTTTATAATTTACCCCCAAATATATGTAACATAAGTACGGATACCATTATTGTTTAAAATTTCAAGTGCTGTAACAAATTCTTTTACTGGGACCTATAAAATATTATATTAATAAATGAAGAAGTAAATGAGGGTTTAAAATTAAAACTTACTATACCAGTTAGCTCTCTTGGAAATGATTCTTCAAAACCATTGAAGGTTGCTGCTCCAGCTTGTGAATGAATTTCTAATTTTCCCATTGTTATTTGTTTATTTGTTTTTGAATAATAAAAGAATGTTTTTTTTTTATTTTCTTTTTAACAAAAACAAAAAATATAAAAATAAAATTTGTGTTTTTTCAAAAACTTAAAAAAAAAAGATATTTAAAAATTTAAAAATTTGAAAAAAAAAAAAAAAAAAAAAAAAAAAAAATAAATTCAAATAAATATGCCACTGTTGGGCAAAAAAAATATTTTTTTGAAGCAGTTTAAATTAAGTCATGTTGATGTAATTTGAAAAAACTTAAAAATAAATAAAAAAATATTTTTTAAATTGTGGAAATCACAACGGAAAAAAACCTCTTGATTAAAAAAAAAAATTAACCTATAAAATTTTTAAGTTGCTTAATTGCAAGTAAAAAATTTTAAGTTTAAAAAATTTATTTTTTGTGCAACGTGGCAAAAAAAATATTATAAAAGATAAAAAAATTTTTTTAAAAAATATATACATATTTAGTTTTTATTTCTTATTTTTAAGATTTGGGTTTTTGGTTAATATATAAATTAATAAATAGATGATTAAATTCGAAACCCTTTGCGCTTTTTTTTTTTTTATACTATTTGTTTTTATATTTTTAATTTTATATATTATTATTATATTATTATATTTTAACAGTTTGGGAAATTATTAATTGGTAATGAGTGGGAATAATTATTAAACTGATTAGGGGAAGCAGGTGAGGACGAAGCACTATTGCTTTGTAAATATCTAGCTTGAATTGGTGTTTGATAATAGCCCATTGGATTATAATTGGTGTTATAGTTCATGGAGTTCATATCCAAACCATTAATATTTTGTGGTAAATATTGTTGTGGTGGAGTTGAGGTACCTTTGTTTATATCTTTTCCAAGAAGTCTTCTATCAATATCTTTATCTTGGATTTCATAAATATTATCTGCATAACTATTGGCACCGTTTGGAGCTAAAAATTGATCGTTATATCTTGAATTTACTTGTTGAGGTGAGTGTTGTTGTAATTGTTGTAATTGTTGAAGTTGTTGGTGTTGGTGAACTTGTTGTGGTACTTGTTGTTGGTGTTGTTGTTGGTGTTGTTGTTGTTGTGGTACTTGTTGTTGTTGTAAATGTGAAATAGGATTACTATTAATATTATTATTGTTATTATTATTGTTATTATTATTATTGTTGTTATTGTTATTGTTATTGTTATTATTATTATTATTTGTAATTGATGGGGATGTTGGATTATCTGGAGTATTAAGACATGATTGAATAAGATTTTTACCTTCTGGTCTAGTAATTAATGGTTGTAATTTAGTGGTTGCAAAGGTATATACATGGCCAGTTTCAGAGGCGACTAATAATAAAACTTGAGTACCTGTAAGGGTTGATAGCTCATAAGCTTTTTTCATTATACCGGCTTTTCTTTTGGAGAATGTAATATGTCTTCTACTTTTATCATCGATAAATTCAATTTTAATCTTTCTTCTTCCGGCTTTTTTACCAGAGATTTCAGTATTTGGTGATGATGGTTCACTTGTGTTGTCTTCTTTTTTGATCATTTCTTCACTTGTGCTAGTTGGAGTTAATGAGGATGAGGTTGATGTTGGTGATGATGGGTTTCCGAGACTATATCCAACTAAACCGTTTGTGTTAATATTTGAAACTTGTGAAATGCTCATAATTGTTTAAAAAATTATTTATTTTGTTTTTATAAAATATTATTGTTACTATAATAAAATTTGGTTGATTGATGATTATTAAATAAAATTATTATTAAATATTAATTTTATTTCGTTATAGCTTATTATTATGATTTTTATTATTATAATATTATTATTATTGTTTTTGTTATTATGAAATAAATAAATAAATTGGTATGAAAAAATTATTATTTAAATAGTAAGTTTTTTTTTAAAATTTGATTATATAATATACAAGGTTTTTTAATATAAAATAAATAAATTTTTCTAGATATAATATTAATAAAAAGATGATTTAGATTAGGAATATTGTATTATTATTATTATTATAAAAGAGAAAAAACAAAAAGGTGACGATGAAAAAGTTATAGTGATGAATTATACAATTAATACCCTAATTTCGATTGTTTTGGTTGGTGATGTGTTAACTGATTAAAGAGTATTTAAAAAAGTATTTATATAAATAAATTTGGAGCTTGTGTGATGATTATTGTTGCTTTATATTAAACTACTTTAGAACTATAATAATTAAATAGATAAAAAAATAAATTAATTTGGTTAGTTTATACGTATATAAAAATGAAATTAAATTATTTTTATTAAATATAGTAAAAAAAATAACAATAACACAAAAATTGAATAAAAAAAAAAATTAAAAAAAAAAATTAATTTAAAGCTTTTGTTATTTTGTATATACTATATAATTGATGATCAATATTTGTATAACAATAAAAAAAACGAGAAATTTTTAAAAATAATAAAGAAAAATTGTTAATTATTTTAATTTTTTTTACCCCTCTGTATAAAAAAGGTAAAAAAAAAAAATAGTAAAATCTAAAAAAAATAATTTTAATTTACAATATATTGATTGTGGAA
>NW_003519481.1:33400-71145 GCF_000190715.1 Dictyostelium purpureum | reverse complement strand
ACAAAAAAAAGAAAGATCGAGATGATAATAAAACAAAAATATGATTATAAATGGTAAAAAAATACAATTCCTATATTTTTATTTAAACACCGAATATTTTAAATAAGAAAAAAAATATTTATTTATTTTTTTTTTGTTTTTTTTTATTTTTTTAATTTTTTTAATTTTTTTAATTTTTTTTAATTTTTTTATAATTTTTTTTTTTTGCAGTAGGAAGAGCTCATTAATTTAGGTGCAGTCTCCATTTTGACTTGCCATTTTGATCAATATCCCTTATAAAATATCAATATTAATAGTAATAATAATTAAGTATCAATAACTATCATATTTAAAAATAAAATAAAAAAAATAATAAATAAAAATAAATAATAAATAAAAAAAAAATTGTAATATATTTTTTTTTTTTTTTTTTTTTTTTAATTTTTTTTAAATTTTATTTTTTTTATATTTTATTTTTATTTTTTATTAGTTGTATTTCAAGATAAAATATATTAAACACAATAAATAAATATAAATAAATATATAGTACTATTATTTTAAACACACACATTTATATATCATAAATAAAATAATAGTTGCAATAAGCTAAATAGTAGATTAATAATAATAATATAACATTATATTATAATAATTGTAGTAGTTTTTTAAAAAAAAAAAAAAGAAAAACCATATCATTAAAAATAAAATAGATATAGTTATTTAATATTTATAAAATAGTGTCGCAATGAAAAAAGAATAAAAAAAAAAAAAAAAACAAAATTTTATAGTTATTTATTATATTACTTATTTATTTATTTATTTATTATAAACCCATTATCACTTAATAGCCCACACACAAACACACCTTATATATAAAATAAAAAACTTATCAACAATACATATTCAAAAAACCATATATATATAAATAAATAAAATGAATATATTTTCATCAATTTTAAAACCTAAAAATAAATTTTCAATTGAAAATTTAAGGTATTTGCACAATACCTTAAAGAATAACCAAACTATAAACCAAAAGAATAAAAGCTTAGTAGTAGAGACCCTTAGGCAAATTGCAGAAGTTATGATTTGGGGTGATCAACACGATATTTTATTTTTTGAGTATGTATACATAATAATAATAATAATAGTGGATAATCAATACAAATTCTAATATATTATTATTTTTAATTATTATAGCTTCTTTATTGAAAAGAATATAATGGGATTTTTTTTATCATTTTTAGCACAGAAAACATCTAATGAAGTAACAATTCAATTATTACAAACATTAAGTATTTTAGTAGAAAATTTAAGGAATGATAATTCAATCTGTAAGATATAGATTTAATAGAGGAATACAAACTTTAAAAAATAATATACTAATCTCTTTTTTTTTATTATAGATTTCTTATTATCAAATAATTATATAAATGAAATCATTATTCACAAATTTGATTTTTCAAGTGAGGAGGTTCTAGATTATTATATTTCATTTTTAAAAGCATTATCATTAAAATTAGATAAGAATACGGTTAATTTTTTCTTTAATCATAATGAAAAAGATTTTCCATTATATACCGAGGCTATTAAATTTATTAATAATAAAGAAACTATGATTAGAATTGCAGTTAGAACATTAACATTAAATATATTTAAAGGTAATTATTCAATAGTTATAGTTTTGGTACAGTGGTATTATATATTTGATACTAACTTTTTTATTTATTTATTTTTAAAGTCGAAAACAAAGAAATGAGGGAATACATTATAAATTCAACAGCAGTACCCTATTTTTCAAATATTGTTTGGTTTATTAGAAGACATTGCATAAATTTATCTGGTATTTTAGAGAAATCCAGTCACGATAATATCAATCATTTAAAAAACTATGTTGATGAATTGACCGATCAATTTTATTATTTGCACGATATTTTTAATTTGGGATTTGAATCGATGAACATAGTTTTGGCAGAGCAATTTATTCAATATCTTATATTTCCAGTTTTCATTGGCAGTTTAATTGATCCATCAAAGAACCCAGACTTAGAGGATCGTTTAACTCCAACATTAGCATTGTTTTTATTGGCACAAATATTCCACATTTTTTCGTATAAACCTTTATTAGATACTGTATCGAGTGCATTGCTTACTGCTACACCTGCACAAACTCAATTATTTACAACCCAAACCCGTGCTCCCCCACCATTATCATCGATTGGAACTTCTCGCAGACACTACAGTAGTATTCGTAGATTCTCATCATTTCCAAATTTAGAATCTTTAGAGGCTTTAAAAAATGGACAAAGTATTTCTGATCCAGACTTGGGTGGTATCAATAGCACCGATGACGAGGATATTTCACCACCAAACAGCGGTTTCAGGCCTTCATCTTCAATGATATCATCTGCTTCCTCTTCACCAAACACCCCTAAAAAATATAATATTTCAAGATTATTTGGTACAACTAGAAGACCATTGCAACAATCCACTGGTAATTTAAATAATACACCTGGTACTACACCACCCGTTAATAATAGTAATAACAATACCATTAATGCACATAATAGCAATAGACCACAACAATTGTCAAGTTCTATTGAAAGTAATGTTAATAGTGTTAATAGTTTAGAGGATAACAATAGTAATAGTAATAGCAACAACAATAATAATTTAACACCACAGGGATCACCACCACCAATTGTTGTGTTTGGTGATAATAGTTCAGAAATTTCAACAAATGAAATGGTTAATCAAGATAATAATTCACCAGTTTCAACATCACCAATTAATAATAGTAATAATAATAATAGTAGCAACAATAATAATACATCAAATACAAATACAACATCAAATGAAATTGTTTCCAATTTAACAAAAAGAAGATTTAAATTTAATAGAAATGAATTTAAAGAGTCATTATTAAAATTTATTAATAACGACAGGGAAACATTTGGTGTAGTTATAATGATGTATTCATTTCTAAAGAATCAAAATATTGACCCAAAAATTTTAGAAAGAGGTGGTATTTTACCATATCGTTTAGCAAAAGCAAAAAAACTATTAGATAGTTTATTATCACCAGAACAAACCAATATATCTGTCAACAACAACAACAACAACAACAATAATAATAATAATATTAATAATAATAATCAAGATTTAATAATTTCAACAACATCACCAACAAAGAATAATCAATTGTTATTTAAAAATAAACAAAAGCAAATAAATAGTAATAAGATGTCAGCATCATTACCAATTAATATTGGCCATAATAGATCAAGATCAGAATCATATACAAAATCTTTATTATACAATCCAAATATTTACGAATCAGTCAAAGAAGAAAAGAATATATTTAAACAACAATCACCAACATCATCATCATTGTTTGGAGAGTTAGAAATTGAAACTACAAAAACTGATGAAGGTAATGACGAATGTGATGAAAAAGAAAAAGAAATTTTAAATTTAAAAAATAAAATAAATTTAAGTAATAGTATAAATAGTAATAATATTAATAATAATAACAATAACAATAATAATAGTGGCAATAATAATGAAGAGTCAGATGAGGAAGAGGCATTTATACCAGTACCAGAATCAAGCCAAAAAGATTTCACTAGAAAACTAATCAATTCATTATTTATGGTATTGGTTAAAAGTAATCAATTTAGGTTAATAACTTTACAAATGACCTTATTAATTTTAAAAGAGTTGGTCTATTCATCAGATTCATCATCCAAGCTTACAGAGACTCAAGCATTGCTTTTGGAACAGGCTTATATTACAGTTACCGATAATTTAAGGGACTTTTTAAGAGGGCCATTATCAGATGTATTTTTGGAAATTTTTGAGGAAGAGATCAAAACCTATAAGCAAATTATATTTGAACAATTAATAAATGATGTTGCACTCATTCTTCCAATCCCAGAGAAATTAGTAACCCGTTTATCTTTACCACATCGTTTGCCATCTGGCGAATTAGAAAGAACCCAAAAGGCTATTCAACAATTTTTAGTACTTAGGGAATTGAAATTCACATTGCTTCGTAAAAAGGATAACCTTTTACCACTTAAACAACCACCAACTCCAATGGTAAGAGAAAAGTTTTGGTTCAATTTAGATATTGGTGGCGAAGAAAGCTTTTATGATATCATCGAATACTATCATTACGAAAAACCAACTCCATCCATCACACCACCATCATTGGGTACTGCAACCCCAAGAAAGAAGAATAAACAATTTGGTGTTCTATTCCACAATTTACTTTTAGCGGTTGATCCAGTCTCCACACCTTTGGGAGGTAGCAATGGTATTAATCCACCTCAAAACATTACAGTTATTGGTGGCCATAACAACAAAGGTTTATATGGTATCATTGTTCATATTGCACCATTACAAAGATTAGAGATTGAAATTTCGCACAGAGATCCATCCATTCTAAAGGTAACATCACATCCAACTACTTGGAATGTCGAAATGGTGTTCGAGGAGACTAGTCAATGTAACAAAGCAAAACAATTTTTAGAAAGAGCTCGTGACGATGTTAGAGCAAGTAAAATGCGTCAAATTTATGCTTTATTGGGCGAAAAAGATCCAGATGACGATTCAATTCAACTATCAAGTGATAAATCATTTAAAATAGCAGATGAAAATAAACTGGACAGCGAAATCGAATTTGGAGATAACGAATATGAAAATAAAATTAGCAGCAATTATAATGGCGAATTTCAAGCTACCTCCTCGACCTATTCAATTCCAAATACTCCACCAGCACGTACAATTACTCCAGTTGATGTTTCATCACACTCACATCCTTTGGCAATGGTAATTGATGAAGAGAATAATAGAAACAAATCATCAAAACAAAATAATAATTTAGCAAAACCAAAAAGTAGACTCTCTTCACCACTACGTGATATTTTAGAATATAGAATCGATGATAATAATAGCAATGGCAGTAAAAAACTCGATTTATTTAGTTCAGTTTTTGATGGAAAATTAGATTTAAAATTGGACAATACTGAAAGTGGTAATAATGATAACAACAATGTTTTTGATGAAAACCCATTTTCAGATTTAAAAAAGCCTCTTAATAAAAAAGAACAAAAAGAATTAAAAGAAGAGCAAAAGGCTAAAGAAAAACCAAAAGAAGAGATTGTAGAAATTAAACAAGATGAGAATATTCAATTTAAAGAAGAAAAAAATAATGAAATTAGACAAGATATTATCAGTGATCTAAAAGAAGTGGACGAAATTAAACAAGATAAAATTGAGCAATATGAAGGTGAAACCAAGCAAGATGAAATCAAACAGGATGAAATCATGCAAGGAGAAATCAAACAAAATGAAACCAAGCAAGATGAAATCAAGCAAGATGAAACTGATCAGGGTGAAGCCAACCAAGGTGAGATTAAACAGGATGAATCTAAACAAGATGAACCTAAACAAGATGAAATCAAGCAAGATGAAATCAAACAAGACGAAAACAAGCAAGATGAAATCAAGCAAGATGAAGCTGATCATGGTGAAGCCAATCAAGGTGAAATTAAACAGGATGAATTTAAACAAGATAAAGAGGTTAGTCAAAAAGATAATGAACAACATGAAGAAACTAACGAAATAATTAATGTCCAAGAGGAGAAAAAGGAAACCAATTTAGAAAATGGAGTTAAACCAGATGACATAAATAAAGAAACTACACAGGTTAATGAAGAACCCAAAGACGATGTTAAAGAAGAAGAGAATAACCAAGATATTAAAGAAGAAAATTGTAATGAAACTATTTCCGATAATAACGATGAGAGTAACTCGACAGAGTCTAACCAACCATCAAATATTAATAATAACAATAATAGTAATAATAACAAAAACCATAATAATAATAATAAAAAAAAGAAAAAAAAGAGACATTAAATTAAAATAAGTTTAATAGATCCTTTTTTTATTTATTTATTTAAAAATACTATAAAATATTTTTTTTTTATTATTTATAAACATATATACATTTAATTTAAAAATATAAATACAAAACTATTTAATAAATATTTATTTAGCCATTGGTATATTTTTTTTTTTTTATTTTAAAATTATATTTTTTATTTTTATTTTTATACTGTTTTATTTTGTTTTTTCGACTCTTTTTGATGGAATTCTCTTTTCTAATTTCTTTTTTTCTTTAATGGTTTTACCTTTTTTAGGATTTTGTTTAGTTGGGAAAATTCTAATTTCTCTGTTACCTAATTTCAAAGTTTTTGCATCAATAGCGGTGGTAGCAGCTTTTTCTGTGTTGAAATTGACATAACCAAAACCTTTACCAATATTAGAGTGTTGATCACGAACGATACGTACACTTAAAACTTCGCCAAAAGTAGTATTGAATAATAAAAACAATTCTTCTTCTTCGATTTCATATGGAACATTACCAACGAAAACACACTTGGCATCGGAATCTTTTGATGGTTTGTGGGATGCTAAATCTACACGAATATGCTTGCCGAAAAGCTCTTTACCATTCATTGAATCAACTGCTTTCTTGGCGCTGGCTTCAGTGTCGAATACGATATATGCATTACATGTGTCACGTTTCTCGTGGAATTGTTTTTTAATAAAGGTTTCTTTACGATTGGCATCTATACTTGAAATTGGAATTGAACGGAAACGAACTGATTCGATTTTACCAAACTCTATAAATTTACTTTTAATATCTTTTTCATTGGCATTCTCCAATTTAATATTTGAAACAAATACTGTACGTGGGTTTTGCTTTTCACGTAGTTTTTCTGATTCTTTTAATTTTTTGGTTTTTTCTTTTTGTTCTTTTCTTTCTTTTTCTTTTGGTGAATTATCTTTAATTTCTTTTAAAACTGTATCGACTTTTTCTTTCATCTCTTTAATATTTGGTTCTGAATATTCATTGCTAGTTGAAAATGCTTTATTTAATAATTCATTTTTTGGTTCAGTGTTTGATTTTTTATTTTTATTTGGAGTTGCAGTGGTTGAGGTAGCAGTGGTTGAGGTAACATTGGTTGAAACTGTTTCGGTATCTAATTTTTTTAAAGAATCAAAAATGGAGAATGTTGGTTGCTCTGTTTTTGGTTTCTCTGTAATGGTGGTGGTGGTGGTGACTGTATTTTCTTTCTTTGGTTCTTCAACTGGTTTTGGTGTTTCTGTTTTTTGCTTTTTTTGTGGTTGTTGTTTTTTATTATCTTTATTTACATTGATTTTCTCTGTAACATTTTTGGCTTTAGTCTCTTTGACTTCTTTAGTTTCTTTGACTTCTTTAGTTTCTTTGATTTCTTTGGTTTGTTCTTTAACTTCAGGTTCTTTTCTTTTATTTATTTTTTTAGCTATAGTGTTGGTTGCAACAACTTCTTTTTTATTTTCTTTAGTTGGGGCAGTTTCTACTTTTTTAATATCTTTAGTTGGAGCTGTATCTACTTTTTTATCATCTTTTTTATTATTATTTTTATTTTTATTTGGAATGGTAGTAGCAACAACTTCTTTTTTATTATTTTTATTTGGGGTGGATTTGGTTACGGAAACCATTTCTTTTTTTTCACTAGTTTGATTTGGTTTTGCCATTATTTCTATAAACAAATCTTTCGTTTTATGTTATTTAAAATAAAAAAAAAAAAAAAATTAAAATTTCGTTTTTTTTTTAATTTTTTTTTTTTTTAATTTTTTTTTATTTTATTTTTTTAATTATTTTTAAATAAAGACACCATTAGACTCAAAATCATATAAATAATCACTTATGTTACCCCCTCCCCCCAAAATTATATCTTTTTATTTGAAGTATAGATGATTATTATTTTTATGATCTTAATATAATAATACGATCACTTTTTATTTTGGAAATGAAACAGTTCTTTTTTTTTAAAAAAAAATCTATATTAAGATTACATTTGAGTTTATTTTTAAAATAATATAAATTTAATTTTAAATAATAAAATTAATCTTTATTTTTTAAAAATTAAATAAAATTTAAATAAATATTTATAAAAAAATAATTTTTATTTTTTTTTTTTTTTTCGTTTTTTTTTTGAATATTTTTTTATATTTATTTATAAATTTTAAAATTTTTTTTTTTTCATAAGATATTTTTTAGCTTTTAAATACAAATAAATATTATTTTTTTTTTTCAAAAAAAATATTAAAATATTATTTATATAAAATTAAATGATATAACATATCAGAGAATAAAAATAAATTATAAAATGGGTGATAGTAACACTCCATTTAATAATAATATTAATAATAATTTAGAAAACAATAATAATAATAACAATAACAATAACAACAATAATAATAACAGCAATAATATCGGAAACAACAATAATAGTAATAATAATAATAATAATAATAATAATGGTGCAAATATTGAAGAGAAAGGAAATAGACAACAGGAGGTTAGCACACCAACTATAGTTTATAATCTTAGTAATAATAATTTAAATTCAAATAGTATAGGATATAATTATAGCTATGGTAGTTTAATTGATGCAGGAGGCCATGATAATATTATTTATATTGATAAAAGTAGACAAAGCGGTAATCATGGTGGATCAGGTTTAAGTCATGCTAGAAGTTATAGCCAAGGAAATAATCAACAGCAACAACAGCAACAAAATAATTCAAAAGGTGCAACTGCAAGAAATAGTTGTGATTTATCAAAAAATAAAGATGATGAAATTAGTGTATCATTTCACGATACTTACAGCGATAATCAAAGAATTCATCAACATTCAGAAAAAGGTTTAACTTCACTTCAAGCTAAAGAGTAGGTTATTTTCATAATCATAATCATAATCATAATCATAATCATAATCATAATCATAATCATAATCATAATCATAATCATAATCATAATCATAATCATAGGTATTATATCAAACAAATGTTAATAATAATTTTTTTCACATTTAGAACATTAAAAAATTTAGTTGAAAATTTATTAAATGAAAAAGAATTATTTAATCCATTCGAAACAAAGAAAATATTTAAAAAGGAATTATTTAGGGTTACACCAATATTATATTTATTGGGTGTTATTTTATTAGTTGTAGCTTATGGTTTGAGACACGAAAAAGGGTTTCAAGCAGTTTATATTATATTGTCCGCAGGGTTATTGTTAATTTTCATAATATTCCACTTCTATATGGTAATTAGAGAACAAAAACTAGAGCACAATGAAACAATTTCAAAGGCAAGGGGTCATTTAAAGAGATATGAGAAATTTGGTGATACTTTAGAGAATGGTGTTACAACTGTATCAGATTCAATTTCCTTAATGTCAGTATGCAGAGATGAGGTATGGAAGAAAATACCATTATCGATTTTGGTAGAGGGTGATTTGGCATCATTGAGAGAAGGAGAAAAAGTGCAAGTTCCATTAAAATGCATTGAAACCGACTTCAAAGAGATCCATTTAGCTAAAGGGGAAATTTATTCATCAGATCTATTACAGCAAAAACTTTTACAAGTCTCACCAGATAAGGATAAAGATGAAGTAGCTCAAATTGCTCAAAAGCTCTATAACTCTGGACGTTCTTGTTTCCTTTTAACAGAAACCCCATGTTTTGACCAAATTTCAATGTCAATCGATGAACCAAGTAAAGCAAGACCATCCAACCCTGTGGTCAATGCTATTAACTACATCTATGTTGTAATCGAGAGATTTTTATGGGCCTCAGTATGTGTTTCAATGCTTGCAAATATATTTAGATCAATTTTTCAAAATGACCGTGATTTGGTCGACCTTTTAATTATTAGACAAGTCAATTTAATTATAGCATTTTCATTTATAATGTTACCATGTATTCTATTGTTAATCACATATTCAATTGGCCATGCAAAACTTTTAGCTCTCTATGACGTATTACAAGAACGTTCATTAAAGGGTGAAATCAGTGACGATCATCCAGCTTTAAATTTCGATACTGAGTATAACGATGATAAAATTCCAGATATACCATTCAAATTAATGAAGACTTATTGGGGTGCCATAGTTAGCACTAAACATGTAGCTTTCTCTCACTCATCAAAATTATTGCATAGTATTGCAAGCACTACCGTAATTTGCTGTATCGATAAGGAGGGTGTAGTATCAGAACCAGTTAATACCGTTGGAGAAGTCTGTTTCCTAAAAGATGAACCTGTTAGATTAGAGTTATCATCTGAATACTCTCATACTCAATATAGTATCAGCTTTAATGATAACGACTGGCGTGAACACATCAGCTCATTAAAGCCATTGGGTTTAGATTGCTTATTAAATCGTACTTGTAGATTATATTCCGAGGTTAAAGTTCCACCAACAAGTGATCAACAACACCAATGTTTACCACACAGTAGTAGTCAAATTTTTTCACAAGACCAAGCATCCAAATTACAATTAATTCGTGACCGTGAGTCAAGTTCAGATTCAAACTCACAGTGCCTTTGTTTATTGGCAAAAGAAATTGGTTTCTCTGAGGAAGCTTTAAATCAATATAGTAGATTAAAAGAAATACACACTCTTACCCAATCACATAAAAAAACACCAGCTACTTTACCATCATCATCTCAACATGAAGATTCTTCACCATTTATGATATCGTTGGTTAGCAAAGAAAGAAATTCAGATACTTTACAATTATTAACTAAAGGTAGTACAGATTTGGTTCTTGAACATTGTCAATTATATTATGATGGAGAATCAATTAAAAGCTTTACCGATACAGAAAAGGAAAAAATCAAACAAATTTTTAATAAGTGGGGTTCAAATGAAAGTTTAAATACAATTTGTTTTGCATATAAACCTATTGAGTCTTATTTCAAAAAATTATTTATTTCTGGTAATGTTAATAGTCCATTAGTTGATGTTAGATTTGATAATAATGGTACTGAAGATGAAAATGGTGATAATAATAATAATAGTAATGGTAATAGTAATAATAATAATAGTAATAACCTAAATAGTAATAATAATAATAACAATTTAAGTGTTGTCTCAAATGTCAATCATAGAAAGAACAGTAAATCAGTTGGCGATAATAGTTTAAGAGTTTTATTAACTTCAAAGAATATTGATCAATCAAAATTAAATGTTTCAGAAGGTATTCCAACAATTTTTGTTGCCTCACCATTACCAGGTTCAAGCGGTCCAACACCAATCCAAACACCAAAACCAAAGAAAAAGAAAAGACTACCAAAATTCTCTTCATCATTTTTATCATCAAGTAATAAATTTTTAAAGCCAAAAGATAAAAACAATAATAAAAACAATATAGAAAATGAACTCTTAACACCACCATTATCACCAATTACTGGTAATGATCAAGAGCAAGAGCAAGAACAAGAAAATGAAAATCAAGAAGTATCTGATGAAAAACAAAATGAACCAATTAAAAGAGTTACTATTATAGATTCAGAGGGTGAAAGTGATGAAAATTCAGAAAATGACATATCAGATTCATCATCAAATGTTATTATCAAGAAAATTGAAAACAACAGAACAAATGATTATGATGAACTAGCAAGTGATAGATCGGTAGATATCGAAGAGTACGAAAATGAAAATGACGAGTCAGATTATACCAGTAACAGCGAAACTGAAGATAATGTTAAGGATGAAGTTGTTGAAAATAATAAATCAAAATCAACAAATAAAAAATCAAAATCTCCATTTAGTCCAAAAATTAAATTTAGAAAACAAAGCAAAAAAGATAAAAAAGAAAAAGAAAAAGAAAAAGAAAATGAAAAAGTTAAAGATAGAGAAAAGAAAAAAGATAAAAAATCAAAAGATATAAACAATAGTAATAATAAAAACAACAAAAACAATAATAATAATATTAATAATATTAATAATATTAATAATATTAATAACAATAATAATAGTGATAATGATAATAATGATGTTAATATTAATGTATTATCAAAATCATTAAATAATTTCGAAAATTCAAGAAATAATTCATTTGATACTAGTTTATTGGGACCAATGGAAGAATCATATAGAATAAAAAATAATCATGGAAGCAGTTTAGGTGATTCATTTGCAGGTGATGAACTATGTTATCCAACAAATTTAGAAGATATTGACGTATTGGAAAAGTTACAAATGAACCAAATTTTCATCGGTATGGTTGGTATGAGAGTTTTACCAAAATCTCATGCAAACCACTTTGTTGAAGTGTTACGTGCTGCTGGTATTCGTTTTGTTTATTTCTCAGCTGAAGACCGTAGAACTAGTAATTCATTTGTAAATAGATTGGGTTTAGAAACCGATTGGAACTGTTGTATCTCATTACGCGATCCCGAACCAAACGAAGTTAATAATGCTCCTACCACTGATGGTCCATCTCGTCTCCCAAAGGGTATATCAATGATTAGACAACACTTGGAAGAGGTAGATAATGTTCCGCTATTGGTACCAATGTTCTCAGATTGCACCAAAGATAATACCAAAGAGATGATTCGTATTCTTCAAGAAAATGGCGAAGTAGTATGCTGTGTTGGTTCATCCTTAAACTATGATAATACTTCAATCTTTTGTCAATCTGATTTGGCATTTGGTTTAGAGCCCGCTGTACCACGTTGTTTAAATCAACCATTAAATAAAGGTGATCCATTGCCATTATTGACCTCTAGAAACTTTTTCGAAACTCCAACTGATAATACTCTCAGCGGTACTTCAAAAGATCCATCCCTTCCACTTCATGCTATAGCTGGAACTAAGCGTGTACCTTCCGAATATCCATCAACTCACAGTTTGTGCTGCGATCTTACATCACTTCCATGCTCATTGGTTTTCCATCGTAGAACCGATTTCAATGAAATGCTTAAATTTTTCCACGTCGGAAGACAGTTGCTAACAAATACTAGACAATGTTTATTGTTTATTTTAAGTGCTAGCATGGCATTAGTATTAATGACACTCGTTGGTGGTATTTTGGCTGTAAGCCTTTCACATGATGGCGTTGTAGGTCAAGTCCCATTAACAGGTCTCCAATTAATGTGGTTAGAGTTTATAATAATTCCAATATTAGGCTTTTCATTATTAGCCACACCAGAGGATAAAGATGTAATGACAACCATAAGTCCAAAGAACAACTCTGAATTTAAACATATTCCAACATTTGCTCAATATATTGCAATTAGATTAGTTCCATCCATTTTGTTAACAGCATTCTTTTTCCTTTGGTCTCTTCACTCCCTAACTGGTGCAAGCTGGGCAAATATTTTTGGTGCAGATTTATCAAATTGGAAAACAAATGGTATATCGTACTCATCCGCTTTGTTGGTATCTCAAAACATTATGATGTTTGCTTTTGTATATTATCTCTGTATAACAAGTATTAGCTTTATTCATCACACTCAGAGCATCCTCAAATTTAACCCTCTCAGAAATTATATTTGGATTGCAATGGCCATTCTCTGTATCTCACTTCAAATTGCCTTTTCCTTTATTTCACTTAAAGTTATCGACGGTATTCATTTATTGGGTGAAGTATCTTGGGAATTATATGTTGTATTATTCTGTTGGGCCTTCTTTGTTATAATAATCGACGAATTTGTAAAAAGAAAATATAAAAATTGGTTTGATGACCTTCAACTAGAATCTAGATTAGAATTTGATACTAAGTTGGGTATGCATTCACCAATATAAAAAATAAAACAAATAAAAAGAAAATAAAATAAATAAAAATAAATAGTTTTATTTGTTTTATAAAAAGAAAAATATATAATAAATTTATTATATAAATTATAAATTATATTTTTTAATATTAGATAGATCACAAACTTATTGCATATTAAATTCGTGAAAATGGGTATTTGTAAAGTTATTTGTATTCTATAACATGAGATTTATTTTATTTTCCTATTAAAGAAACAAAAAGATAAATAATTTTTTAAACTTTTTTATTATTTTATTTTATTTTTTTTAGTTAATTTAATGTTATATTCTATTTTTTAATAAATAAAATCTAGCTAAATTACAAGCAAAACCTAAACCAGCCATAACAGTGGAGGTAATAATTAAGTTATAACCAATTGAGCTTTTAGAATAGCTATTGTATGTTAAACCAGTATCACCTATTATTGTTTGATGGTTTGATTTTAATTTAAAGTTTACACATTGACCAATATCTTCACAAATATCTACATTTAAATCTCTGCTTACTGCAGATGCGGCTATTAATAATGCAAATGCACCAAATGGAGGAACCAATGTTACATAATCTATAGTTTCATATTTTTCCCTCATTGGTTTTGTGAAATAATAAAACACTATAGTAATATAAATACATAAAACAATTTCTGAAATAATTGATGTAACATGAATATATACAACTGATTGATCTGAATTAAAATGTTGGAAATAACCACTTGTTGAAACATCATTTGTATAAATAATTGAATCTGAATAAATTACTGGTTTAAAAATAGTTCCATTATAATTTATAGTTTGAAAAGGTTCTGAATAAAAAAATTAGTAAAAAATAAATTAATATATTTTAAATAATAAAAATAAATAAAGATAAATCATACTTCTTAAAGCAGATATTGATAATACTACTGATAAAATTGAAAAAACGGAACAAATTATTGTGAAGATTTGTTTTATATTTAAATTCATTTTTATATATTTATTTTATGTTTAATTGTTCCCTCTCTTTTTTAAATTGTAAAAAAAAAGAAATTGATCACCGAAAATAATAATAGTTTAAATTTCGTGAAATAAGAAAGATAAAAAAAAAAATTTAAAATAAGAAATAAAATTATGTAAAATAAAATAAAATAAAATTAATTATTATATGAAAAAAAAAAAAAAAAAAAAACAAAAAAAAAAAAAATTTCTTTTGACTTTGGAATAAATAAAGCAAAAAAATGATTGTGCACTAGAGTGGCGATATCATTTTTTTAATACAATTTCTTTTTTTTTTTTTTGTTTTTTGGCAAGCGTTATGAAAAAAGTAAAAAACCACGAGAAAATTCGTTTCATCCCAAAAAAATTAAAAAAAAAATAATTTTAACCGAAGATATTTTATAATATTGGGAAAAGCATATAAAAATTATGTTTCTATTAAGATTTTTGTATAAAAAAAAAGATATTTATTTAAATATTATTTATTTTGCTGGTGAAGATTATAATTTTATTTATAATATAACAAAAAAATATAAAAAATATAAAAATAATTAAAATTATATACAAAATCATATAAAAAAATAAGATAAATACTATACAATAAAATTATTTCCAGATTAATAAAAAAGTAATGAAATAAAATGTAATATTATAATAAAATTTTTTTTAGATAATTCGAAAATTTCAAATAATTTTTATTTTTTATTTTTTATTTTTTTATTTTTTTAAAATTATAATTTTCCCTGATTAAATAATAAATTTTTGTTTAATAAATTAAAAAAATTATTTCTATCATTAAATAGGGCTAAATTTAATAAATTATTAATTGTGTAGGTGGAAAGAGTGGGATTTTTTTTTAAATTGTCACTTAAATATAAATGAACGTCAATATTTGAGTAATAGGAGTCCCAGCAATCTTTAATTCTAAATGACGATGGCACAATTTTCTTCAAACCATTTTTTTCAGAAATCGATTTAATTAGTGTTGAATTCACTCTTACAAATTGTGAAATAAAACTAAAGTCATTTTCAATAGCATATTTATAAGCAACTATATAATTTAAAAAACAAAATAGATTTCCGTTTCTATATCTTGGATTTACACAGGAAAAGTTATATAATAATACATTGTAGTTTTCTTTTTCATCATTTGAAATTTTTATACGCGATAGAACATCTTTAAGCAAACAATGGCGGGCATCAATGAGCTGATGGTATGCTACAATCTCATTATCTACTCTTGTTACTATATGCATTTTTTTATTATATATATCTTGAAAACTAATAGACGAGAAATCCATAGTATTATCAGGGTTTACATTTTGGATCATTTGCATCATTTCTTTGGTGAAATATTTCTCGACCTGTATTGTGATTGTAAATTCCCCATGTTTTATTTTATTATTTATATATATTTTATTTGTTTTGTGTATTATTTTTTTCATTTTTTTTTTTCAATATTTAATAGAAATTTTTTTTTTAAATTTTAATAAAAAATATTATCATAATTTTAATTTAATAAAACAAAAAAAACAAAATTACAATTAACTTTATAGAGCGTTTAAAATTAACACATAAAAAAAAAATTGTGTGTTTTACTGGTTATTGTAGTTTGATAAAAACAATTTTTTAATAACCCCACCCCCACTTTTTTTTTATCTGTTTTATGTTTTATTTTTTTTTATAATAATTTTTATTATTTATAATTTACTTTTTATATTGTATTGACTAGAGAATTGTTTCCAAAAAATTTCAAATTCAGTTGATAGTGCATTGTTTATAAGTTCATCCCAATCTTTGTTTGCTTCATTCATATCATATTTATATAAAAAGCTTTTTTCTTTTGATGCCCAGTGGTTTAGAGTATTGGTAGGTTGATTCTTATTAGGGTTTTTATCATATACTCTTTTAAAGCCGACTTTTTCTAGGTTTATCCATGTCGAAGTTAAACCTGATTTTGTTGATATATAAAATGATTTATATTTGCATTGGTGTGAAATTTTTAAACTCTTTAAAATTGAAATAAAATAAAATAAATTACCACTATACAAAGGGTCAATGTAAATATCTTTTAAAAATAAAGATTTTTCTAAACCATCAATTGTATTGTTATTCACTTTCAATAGCTCGATTAAACTCTTATTTTGGTTAGCTTTGGAGATTATAAAGAAACATGCAATTTCGTCTTCAAAATGATTATTGTTATCATTTATTTTAATTGTTCCATAGTATAAACCATCTAGATTTGGGGAATGTTGAAATTTTTTTATAAACTCTGCAGCTTCATTATTTAATTCATTTTCTAAATTAATTGTCACTCTGTATTTTTTGTTTATACTTTTATTATTGATAGTAATTCTATTTGTATGAAAGTAAGTTTTCATAATTTGAGTTGTTTTAATATATTTGAATTGAAAAAAAAAAAAATTTAATATTGGCAGTTTTATTTTTTATAAAAAAATATTATATAAAAATAATAAATATTAAATATGATAAAAAATAAATTCACTTAACTTTACACAAAAAAAATCATCGATTTAACTTATAAACATACACAACGCTATTAATAAAATCTTAAATCTTTAAACATTAATTTGTTTAATTTTAAAAAAAAATAATCTAGAATAATTATTATTATTTATACGCACAATTTGTTTTTTTTATTAATATAGTATAGTCATAATTTGTTAATAATAAAATATTATGTTTTTTTAGATCTGTTATTAATTTAAAAGTGATATAATTCGTCTTATAACTCCAGTTTAGAATATAATTATTTACACAAAATAAAGGGGTTAAAAAAAAAATATTATAGTATAAAAAATTTTATAAATATAACGGTGATATTAAATTAAATCTAGAATAGATGTTTAATGAATCTAAATTATAAAGATATAAAACAGTTTTTTGAAAACTGTTTAAAACATGAAATTTTTAATTTATTTTTTTTTTGTAACTGTTTAAAAAAAATATTTAAAGATGACCATTTTTATATTGAATAAGTTTTCTATTATATTTTCTAAATTTTTCTCTTTGACTATTATCTACACTATTTTTTTTAATTCTTTTCATTTCTATGTTGTTTAATGTAGACGCTACACTTTTACCATTTAAAATAATATTTCTTCTATTTTTTTGTTCAAACAAAGGAAAGTGATTTGTATCTTTTTCCTTTATAGATTTCTTTTCTTTGTCCCCAAGTTCGTATGACCAATAAATTGGGAATGCGATATGCTGGTTATCTTTTATTACAACAAGGTAGACACCAAATCCTTTTGGAACAATACATGTAATTGATGTTGAGTTTAATATTTTTATATTTTGACAATAAAAAATATCAGTTTTAACTTCGGTACTGTGGAACTGTGCAGAGATTTGAGTAACATTAAAGCTATCTAAATTGTAAATGAATATTTGACCACCTTCACTTTTTGTACTTGTTAATGTTGGTTGTAAAATTTTTTCATTACTTGCGTTAATTAATGAAACAAATACTAAATAAAATAAAAACAAAAAAATATTATATAACATTTTTATTTGTAATAAACAATTTTTATAAAAAATAAAAAAAAAAAAAGAAAAAAAAAGAAAAGAAATAAAGTAACCACATTTTTTTTTTACCCACACAATTATAACATTTTTTTAGTATTTGTGATATCTGTGATTGAATTAAATTCTATTTTTACCCTATTTTTAAAATTTGTTGAAATAATTTTTTTATTTTTTATTTTATTATTTTATTTTTTTTAATTTATTTTTTTAAAAACACTTTAAATATTGGAACCCTTTATTATTAATATTATTATTATTTAAAGGTTACAATATAAAGTTAATTATTTCTATTTTTATTAAAATGTTGAAGTTGAGATATAAGGTTTGAGGTTGTAATTGGCTTTAAGAACTCATTTAAAAATTCTATTAAATCATCATAATCATCATCGCTAGAAATTGTGCAGCTAAAATCTTCATAACCTTCTTCTATAAGCTTATCGGCGTGTTCCTCTGAATTAAGAATGTCAATAAGAAAATCACGGAATATTTCTTTATTTTCTAACGCATCGTGATAGCTTTCAAAGTAATAAAACTTGCTTAGTGGGTTGGTTTGCTTTAATACTGAATTAATTATTTTGTTTTTGATAGGGGCTTTAATAAATGAAAATTGTTTCCATTCTTCTGTTTTCATATTTAAAATTACAGAATAACAATCTATACCATTTTCAACAAGTTCTTTTTTATTATTTTCATCAAGTTTTTCTAAATCATCTAAAAACTGTTTAAAAAGTGTTCTATTATAAAGAATTCTATGATTTTCTAATGGTATATACTGAATGACAGATTGCTGAAGTGGTGATTGTTGAGAATCTGTAGTGGATCGAGAAAGTGGTGATTGTTGAGAATCTGTAGTGGATCGAGAAAGTGGTGATTGTTGGGTATCAAAAATAGATTGTTGAGGTGATTGTTGATGTTGATGTTGATGTTGTTGCTGTTGCTGTTGCTGTTGCTGTTGTGGGATTTGTTGCCCTATATTTTGAGTTTGTTGTGCATTTTGTGGTGATTGTGGAGTTATTTGAGATGTTTGTTGGGATGTTTGAGGTGTTGGTTGATTTTGTGGTTGGTTTATGATTTGTGTTGGCTGTTGTGGTGTAGGTGAGACTTGTTGTTGTATTGGTTGTTGTTGCTCCTGTATTGGTTGCTGCTGCTGTTGCTGTTGTTGTTCTTCTTTTTGCTGTTGAGCTGGTTGTATAATAGCTTGGGGTGGAGCTGTTGTTGTAGTTGTTGTGGTTGTGGTTGTTGTTGTTGTTGTTGTGGTTGCAGTATTTTGGCCAGGTTGATCTAAAATTGGTTGGTCTATCTGAGAATCTGGATTAAAGGTTTCTTTAGTTAATTGCTTATTAATATAATCTTGTTCTTTTTGGAATTTTGTGAATTGATCTGGTTTATTTGTCGATCTCTTCTTAATACAAACTAATGAGCAGTTTTTACTCATTGCATCCAATAAAGGCTCAGAAAGATTAACGATTTCAGTTATTTTATCTTTAGTAAATACCAAATTTCTATTACCACTCTTTATTATTAAAATAAAACCAAAAGCGTTTTTGTACTATTTTTAAAAAAAGAAAGTTAGTTTTATTATAATAAAAAATTGAAAATATAACATTAAAGTTTACTTACAACTACCGAGTGAATATCATACACCGAGTTTTCTGAAATATTAGAGATATCAATTTCGTTTTCTAAAGGTAATGTACGATCTTTAGTAGAGCCATCGAGTGGTCTGTTAACACCAATTAAAATATATTCGGGCGATTTAAATTGAACACTAAAAGAGGAGAAAAAGAAATATTAGAAATTTTTTTATAATATATAGCTTTGAACTACTTACTCTTTGTCGTTGGTATTTAATTTAATTAATTCTTTGATTGAAACATCAGAGTTTTTCCAATCTTGATAAATACCAATCTTTTCGATATATTCATAAACATTTGAGTTTGGTCTTTTGATGCTCCAGAAGAATAAATCTTTGATATTTGAATCTATTGATGAGAGTTTATGAATGACATGGGTGAAAACATCAAAAATATTTGAAGGGGTGAAATCATCAAATATTTTTTCATCCAAATAGCTAAGATTAATTGACTCTTTAGATTCTTTGTAGCATTCTTCTTTGAAGGAGTTGAATATTGTAAAAAGTTCATTAAATTTGGATTGATTTGGTCTGAGAGAAAGGAATTGGTCAAATTCAGATAAATTTCTTAACCAATAATAAACATAGTGTTTAAATGGTGCAACAATAGCTTGATTACTAAGTGCTGACTCTGGTTTTGAAAGATAAAGGAAGGAGATGATTCTATTGGTGATTTCTTTACCTTGACTATCATATGGAATAATTGGATTATCACCAAATTCTTCTGAGATTCTTTTATTGATAAGTTCTAATTGCTTTTCTATGGAATTATCTTTTTCATTAAATGAGTCTTTAAATGTTTCTTTATATCCTTGATTGTTTGTTGTATCATTATCGTCATTATCATCACTATCATCATTATCATCATTATCATCAGCATGTCTAATGATATCTTTTTCATAAAAGTGAGAGGTAAATGATTCTTTATACTGTTTGTTTTGTTTGTTCTCTTCTAAAATCTTTGAAGAAATTGAATTGATTGATTTATGAATTGTTCTCATTAAAATTGGATAGTAGTTGAGAGGGGTATTTACTAAACATAATGATTTGATTGGTACGAGGGCGAGGGTATCTTCACCAAGTTTGTTTAGTTGTTTTGAAACAATATCATATAGAGTGCTCTTTGTTTCGATACCAAGTGAGACTAGTCTAACTGTATCTAATGAAACTAAAATACTGTGAATTTCTTTGAGATGTTTGATCATTTTTTTCTTGTCGTCATGACCTACTAAATAGAGATATAAGGTATCGTAGAGTTTTAGGAGATTACGGTCAACAACTTTAGCTTTGATATTATTATAGAGTGATATTTCTTTGGTTGTATAAACTAAGAATAGATAAGAAAGAGTGCCAATTTGCTCTAAATTAATTTTTCTTGAAAGCTCTTCTCCAATGAATTTTGTGAAATCTTGATTAAATTCGATTAATGTTATTTTACCATCAAATTTTGGATGAGCATCTTCGATGTTTTGATAAATACTATTGTTTTTTAATCTATTGATGATTTCAGATATCATATTTGTTAAAAAATAAGCAAAGTCATTTGGTGTATCTTTAAATTTCTTGAAAAATGTGTTAAGGTGTGATTTTAATGGTGAGCTGATATCGACATCATATTCCTTTAGCTTGGTTGTAATTTCATGGAGGCCTTTAATGTAAACATTCGATGACAAATCCTCTTGAGGAATTGATTTTAATTTGTTGTAAAGTGAGTTAGCTTGAACATCTTTTAAGAATGGGAAACGAGTTGAATAGGTTTTTAATACTGATGCAATACCTTTACCTGCAAAGAATCTGGCAATAACTTTGTTTTCAATCGTTTTAAAATTTGGGGACATTTGAGATCTATCAAAGTTTTGATAATGTGAGAATAAATGATAGATGTATTCGTGATATTCGGTTGCTTCAAAATCGGCACCTAGTAAATAATAGTTTGTACCATCTGGTAAATCAGCAAGATCGTAGGTGTTATTCTTTGTAAAGAAACCGTCTGTGATGTTTCGGAAAGTATCGGTCATTTCAACATTATCCTTAAGTTGCAGACATGGAGTTTGTGTGTGACTGACCCAGCCATTGATTAAATTTAAGAATAAACCAGCACCATTACTATTACTATCGAAAAAGAGGAAACTCATTGGAGTTTCATCGTTAATTGGGTAGGCTACTTTTTCAAATTCTGGTCTTTGAGCGCAGCCACCTTCTATAATATTCATTTCTTTGGTAATATTTGCCCAAGCTAATTTGCATGATTTCCAAGAGTTTTCTAATTCTAATATTTCTTGGGGTGTTGAGGATTTATCTTCGGTGAGATTGGTTTTTAATAAATCTATACACAGATTAAAATTAAAATTGAATTGATCCTCTTTGAGACGGAATTTAAATATTTCATAGAATTTCTTAATAAAGCTAATAAGTTTAGAGAAATATTTTGAAACACAGATCTTTTGGATTTGATTTGACATAAATTTCAAAATTTGATAGCTTTCATTATCGGTTGTTGAGCATAATAAACTATTAATCTTTTCAAATGTAAAGTATGGACGAGTATAAGAACGAACGAAATTTTCTCTTAGGGAGTTGATGAGTGATTTTGTATCTTTGCTCTTTGTATTCATTACACCCTTTTGATCGTGTATTTCTCTAAGCAAAGTTTTTCTTCTTGGATAGTCTTTAATTAAAGCTGTAATAACAGTACAAAGATATTTTTCATATGAAATGACTTGTTGGACCGATGAAAAATGAGATTTGAGATATTGACCTAATTTGGAGTTGGTATTTCTAAAGCCTTGTTTCCAGATATCATAAAGAAATTCTGAAATTAATTGACCAGTTTCAATATGTTGTGAAACAATATCTGTATTTCTTGAAATTTCACTTATGGATGTTATAGCTCTATCCCAAAGATAATTAGTAAGTGATGAATGAGAACGATCATCTAATTTACTGACGAAATGAATTTGAGGTTTTAAAAGATATTCGGTAAAATGTGGAGAGACTGAGATAAACCAAGTAAAAGCAGACCATGAAGTGCATGAGACAATATATTTATATAAGGTATTATAGCCCATGGTAACAGTATTATCTTCGGCTTCATCTAAATAAATCATTGCGCAATCTCTAAAAATATTACCAACATCACAAGCTGGGAAATATTGACCGGCTACAGTTTGGATATTTCTTGTTAAATTAAATAGGAATGTATTAGAACTTGATCCAATTGAAATTGCTACCGAGTTTACTGTAATAAATGCGGCAATTGTTTCTTCTCTAGTTTTGTTTGGGTCTTTCATTAGAATTTTATGAATTGAAATTGATGGATCTAGTTTATCAGGGTAGGCAAATGCATTAAAGGTATCTCTAAATTGATCGATTTCAAAGAACTTGAGGAATTCAATTTGATCTGGTGATTCTAACAAGTGGATGAATGGTTTTAAATCTTTTCCATCCAAGTAATCTTGGTAAAGAATTAAAAAGAGACATGATCTAACTATACCTTGTAACTCTGGTGTAATATAGTTCTTTTGAAGTTGAACAAAATTTGGAGTTGATGAGGAATGAATAAAAATTTCTAGATTTTTATAGTGTTCATAATTTGTATCTTTAGGATTATAAATGAATGGTAGTTGATTATAATCGATTTCGGATTTTGGACCATTATTGTTTGTATCTTCAATTAAGAATGTTAAAAGGCCAATACTTTCAAGGAATTTGGTATCTTTTAATATGGTTTCTAAAACTTTTTCATCAAGATTGTTAATTAAAGTGGCTCTATGGATGTTGATGACCCTAATGACTTTTGCACTTGAGTTTTCGGAGATTGTGAATAAACTCTTGATGGTATTCCTAAAGATTTCGTTATAATTTGAAAAGCTATTGAAATAACCCGAATTTGAATTTAATGAACTGGCAAACAATTCAATGATACGTGTATTAAGAGCTTCCATATAAATTTTACTGAATGGGTCATTTGATTTTGATTCGCCTTCTCTTGCAATTAAAAGACTATCCATTTCGATGTCTTCAATATTTTTCAATAATGAGTAGAATAAAGAGTCTTCTAATATTTTAATCTCTTGACCATTATCTCCTAATTGAAAGAACTTAAGACAAGGGTCTGATGGTTGAACAACGAATGGTGGATGATAGTTAAAGTCATTTGGACTTTTGTTTAAACGGTCATTAGTTATTGTCTTTAAATTTAAAAAGTTTGATTCTTTACTCTTGATATAGTCGTAGATGACTAAACAACTCCAACCAACTGTAATAAAGGAATTAAGTTTTTGATTCAAGCAAATATCTATAAAAGATATAAAGTTGTCATTGTTGATTGATATTATTGATTCCAAGATATCCAATATACAATCATTTTGGAAACAATTATTAAATAATGGGTCATTTGAAAATTGGTTTTCTTTACTTTTCTTGAAATTAAATAGGAATACGAAAAGACTTTTGATATTTGAGAATTCGAATACTGTTTTTGATTGAATAAAGTCCAGTAATAGGTGGGTAATGTTTTGTAGAGAATGCGAGCTTGGATGGTTTGAAACAGTATCTAAAAATATTGAATATACAACATAGATATATGAAATGATTTCTATACTTGATGAATATTGACTGGAAGATTTAAAATCAACAATTGTATTTTTAAAACCTGATGAAATATTGAAAACTTCTCTAACTACCTTGATCCAGTTGATAAATGAGTCTAGTGGGAAATATTTTTCGCTTTTAACATTTTTCAATAAGGAATCAAGTCTTTTATACAGCAGTTTGAATGAAAAATCTTCAATGAATAGTTTATATTCACTTAAGTCTTTAACATTGAACTTGAGAGTAATTAATTCTTCAACTAAATTGATACCATTAAGATTGATAAGTGGTAATAAAATATTTTTGATTAGGTTTAATGTTGTGCTTTCAAAGTATGAAACAATCCATAGATCTAAAATTGGATGATTATAATTTGAATGAACATTAATTCTGAGATGATGAATTAAATTGAAAAAGAATTTTGATATTGATTGATCAAATTTGAGTGTTCTGACAATATAATCAGTTTGGAATTTTTCTAATAGTTTTTGATGTGATGTAATGTGCGAAATAACCTCTTTAATTGAGTGATTATCAATTACATTAGAGAATGTCTTTGATAGATAGATCGAGTTTCTTGCATTAATTGATGCTAATGATTGGTCAAACAATTGACTGATGGTATTTGAAATTGAATCGTAAAGTGGAAGGTTTGAGGTGACACCATTAATTGGTGGGGGTAAAATTGTAATTGGTTGTAATCTTTCTTCAATAGAATCTGGGATCTTGAGTGAGTTTACCGATAAAATATATTTTCTGACCATTTCTACTTGATCAGGATCATCTTTAATTAATAATATTGATTCGAATGAGAAATAGTTTACCAATACTTTAAGAATTTGAGAGATTACCGGGTAGAAATAACATTTAATTGAACTTTTAATTGCATCAAAGAAGGATTGTGAGCTTGATGAAATATTGCTAGAGACTTCTGTAATGATTTCAGAGATGAATTTAGATTCATTCCATGTTCTTAAAAATTGATCAATAATTGATGATACCCAAGATTTATTGTTTTTAAATAATCGATCTAAATAGTCGTATCTTTTTGATGGGGTTGAATAGAACTCTCTAATAATTGGATTTGAATTGAATGGAATGAATGGTGATATCATAGATTTCGAAATTTGCTTTAAGAATTCAAAAAACATATCCTCCAAGTAACCTTCATCACTTTTTTCAACATTTTTTTCCAAACCAAAACTTTTTCTTACAAAATTGGATATATTGAGCTTTGATTCTGAATTTGGAACCATCTTTTGATTAGAGTCAAATGATAAATCTTCAATTTTAATGCCCAAAGAATCAATATAAATGAAATTGTTATTGTTTAAAAATATTGCGTTGATGTTATTTTGTGGTGAAATTGTATATTCTGGTGGGAAATGGCAAATGAATATTAATAATCTGTTTTTTTGGGGGTCTTCATCAAATAGCTCTTGAACTAAATTTATTTGATTATTAGTTACAACCATCATATCAACAACAACTATCAATACAAAGCAATCTGGATTTGAAAAGAATTCTTCTATTTCACCTCTACATTGAATACTTGATTTAAGATCTTGAAGCTTTATTACTTTGAAGAGATTGCTCGTGTTTTTAATTTTTGGGAGAATATCTGGAAGAGAAATATTTGAAACCAAAGCGTCTGTAATTTTATTATTTGAAAATTCACCTTTAATATTGTGCAAATAAAATGATGTTCTTGTGAATATAGTCCACTTTGAATTTATTGGACTATTATTATTGTTTTCTAATTGTAAAAAGTATTCTTTGATGAGTGTTTCAATAAAAAGAAAGGCATTAAAATGCTCTTGATTCATCAAATACTCTTGTTTGTATCTAGTATTAAAAAGATAAATACATCCATGTAATGACTCTGGTTTTGCAATTTGTAATAGTTTCCAATTTAATAATGTTGCTGGCAATGGGTTTTTCTTTGATGGAATTTGTTTGTTTTTTATAAAATGAGTATATGGTCCAAATAATTGCTCTTGTTTTAATGCTTGATATACCAATGAACCTATTGTGCTTTTGCAATACCCAAAGAATAAAGAGCCATTTTGATCTACAGTTTTAACGAATTCTCTACCACTTTTTAAAAGATTTGTGTAAAACTCTTTGAATGGTGAGTCATTAAGTTTATAAGAAAGTAACTGATCGATACCAAGAATATATTTTTCAAAACGATTTAACCATGGTAATTGAGTCTTTTCTAGTTTTGAAAGAGGTAAATGAACAATAACTTTAAAGTCTGGATGGACTGGTGCAAATATAGTATTGGTACCATAAGAAAGATGCGAAAGGAATAACTTTTTGGTTTTATCTTGGAATACTGCGAAATGTCTATTGAATACATCATAGAAACAAGCTTGAATTGGCTGAGAGTTGACCAAAACTACTGTACCACCTTTTGACATTTTATTTTTCATTTCGTTGATGATATATGAAATGTTATCACTAGTTTTATCGTTTTCAAAATCACCAACTCTAATAACCGAAAATGAGACTCCTAATTCTTTGAGGATTGACAATGATGTTTCGTTTTCAGTTGGATCTAAAAGCATCATATATCTAAAACCGAGAGTATTGATGTCATCTTTTTCAATGTCAATTTCTTCTTTAAGATTTTCCAATATTCTCTCGATGGTACTATCTTTTCCTAAGTATTTGTTTTCATCGAAACCAAATGCGATAAAGAACGAATTGATGTGTAATGGGAAATATGTGTTGCCAATGAAATTTCTTTCTAATGAGTTTAACAATGTTTCTGGTGTAATCATTCTATCTCTTTCGTATGATCTCTTGAGGTGACGCAAAAAGAATACAAAATCTCTTTGGTGGAACAGATCTTTTTCAAATATTTGATTTTGGTTCTTTGTTGGAAGGATTTTATGTAAATTGTTAATTTTACTTTTTGTAATATTTGAAAAACCAATACATATACTATTGCAAATTTTTATTTGTTCGTCTGTAAGACTACTTTTTCCAAATAAGCAACCTGCAACTAAAGCTTTTTCATCTTCATGGGAGATTTCTTTTGGATGTACCAATAATAACATTCTATTGGTTTTAGCAGCATCCAAAATTCTATTTGAAAGTATAATAATTGAAATTAAAGTTTTGCTTCTTGTACCTTTATCCAAATAATCGTGCATGATTTTCATTGGTGATGCTTCTTCATTTACAAGACCAGCTTCATCTAAATGGACTATCATTCTACTGTCTGGAATAATACTGGCACGACTAATAGCTCTTTCTAAAACTTCTTCAATTTCACTATCGGTTGTATGATTGTTACATTGATATCTAAATGGTTGAGCAGATTTGATAAAAGAGTAAATTGGATTGTCTGTTTTCTTGGATTTATTGAAATTGTCATTAACAATACTAAATGATAAAGTCTTTGAGCAACCTGGTGGACCAACAATACACAATGGTATACATGAATAAATTGATATTAATGTAAAGAAAATATTTAACTTTAATGATTCGGTAGTGGCAATACCTTTTGGAATATTGGTATGAGCGGTAACACAACCACAAATTGAGCTAAAAATATTTCTAATATCAACGGGGGATTTAATATTACCATCGTCAAGTAAGCATGAGCTATTTTTTTTGGAACCTATATATTTATTAATACTTTCAACCATTGATTTTCTATTCTCTAAATTTAATCTGTATAAGTAGGTCATTGAAAAACTACAAATTAATGCTAACCAATGTCTTTTGTATGGTTTATTTAGGATATCCTTATCATATTTTTTGAATATCTCTGTGCCAATATTTTCGTTAAATAGTTGATAAAGGTCTATGGCTCTAACAATGTCTCTGAATGAAACATGGGTTCTAACTTGAGAGCTTTTTCTTAATTCTTCTTGACCAATAGTAATAAACCTATTAATATCCTCTTGAATTTCTATTGTAGCTATACTGCCCATTTCATTGATATATGTTGGTATAATATTTTCTTTCTTTAATTCTAATAAACCATGACAAAATGAAGACTCGTTGCTTGTTGAAAGTGTACCATAGTCTAAAAAGAATTGTTTTAAGGATGGTGGTGTTTCTAAAACTACAAAATCTGAATTAACTTGAGATTCTTCGCCTGTATAATCAATATTGTTTGGCTGAGTATTATTGTGTGAAAGTGGATTCATTGCAGCGATCCAAAAAATATTATCGATATTTATTTTTTCTCCATCTAGTGTATTATCAGTAAATATTTCACTAATTAAGGCTAAAGTATCTTCTGGACTTGTATTAAACTCATCGATAAATACAACCATCTTTAAATTTGGGTCAATTTTCTTCAGGTTTAAACTTTCTTCTAAAATTGATTTAACTTGTTTTTTGAATAATTTGCTGGTGAATTTTTTATTCATAATAATACGAGTAAAGATCTTTTTGAATGAAACTGTACAGATTTCTTTGATTAATTCGACTGTGTTTGAAAAGTTGATCTGTCTAATATTTTGTTTTCTTGCTGAAATTAATTTTTGTATATAGCCACCTTCTTTAATATCTATTAATGAATATCTTTCAATGATACCCAAAATTGTTTCTTCTAATTTCTTTATGAATAGACCTTGGTGTTTTAACGAGCTTTCAAAAGGCAATGATATATTTTTTGATATTGCTTGATCGATTAGTTTACTCTTATTTTCTTCGGGTAAAGTTTGGTCATCATTTGTGGACGACGATAAAGAGGTTGATGGTGAGTCTTTATCAGATTTATTTGGTGAAAATCTAAAAATCTCTTCGGAAACTTTAATGATCTTGTCAATTGAATAGCTATTTGACAGGTTTTTAAATAATTCGCTTTGACTGAAACCGTTAACATTTTTGCCAAAACTTAATATTAACTCCTTGATTTCGAATATGATATCTGGGATAGATGATAAGCCAGCATTAATTAATAAAGAGTAAAAAATAAGTAGCATTGTTTTACCAACACCTGTATCACCTGTTAAAATCATTGATCTGTGATGCTGTATTCTATTATTTAAAACTAGTAAACGCAATGATAGCTCTGGAGTTAAAACAAAGCCATATTGAATTGCTAAATCACTAACGATATTAGTTCTAGAATGTATACCGAACGATGTGGCAATCTTTGAATTGAAAAATGATGGGTTTTCTCTTGCATCTTTTAAAGTGATGTATGATGGAAGGGTCTTAATCTTTTCATGAATTGAGTGCTCGAATGATTCAGAGAAATGAATAAAGTCAATAGCTTTGCTTTGGAATGAGTCGTATTTTACTTGAGAATTTGATATCTTTACTGCTGATCTGTTGGTAATAAGTGGTGGTTTGTCCCAATTTGATGTTGATGAATAGGTTGGATTGGCCAATTGTATAGATTCAACTAAAAATATTTCATATAATTCTTGATAAGTTAAAAGACCCTCTTGAAGCCTTGAACCAGAGTTTTGATAGTCATAATCACATATCATTAAGTAAAACTCGTAGTAACTATCTAAAAATTTTAATCTTTCATTTAACATTAAAAAGAAACTCTTTCTGTATGGGAAGCAATTTGGATCTTCTAAATACTCGATATCTAGTTTTAAATACTTTTCTGATAAAAATCTTTTAAGATAAAAAATGTATTCTTTAAAAGTGAAAGAATTACCCATATCAATAGTTGCCTTTTGATAGAAAGAGCAATGTACAAAACTAAATGCACGCTTTTCGGATTCACCAGCTTCCCATTGAACATTCTTGTACTCATCATAGTTGGTTTGGCCGGAATCGGTTTGGTTCCTAGAGTAAATGTTTGCTAAATAGTATATTAAAGGTATTGAATTTTCTACATAGTTCTTTAGTGGGTCATTCTTTAGTGGGTCACTATTTTTATCATTCTTTGGTGGATCACTATTTTTATCATTCTTTAGTGAGTCACTATCTAAATCATTCTTTAGAGGCTCACCAATTTCAACAAAAATTTTAATTGAACAATTATTTGGAATGCAAGCTAATTCTCCATTCTTTTTGAATATGTAACCATAAGTGATGAATGGGTAAAAAAATTGAGAAAACTCTTCAAAATCGGCATAACATGATATATTGAAATGGATAGATAATTCTTTAAGTTTCTTTTCTTTTAGAGTGTTGAATAATAAATTTGTTTTAAAACCTGATCTAATAAAGACTGTTTCAACTTTGGAATTTTTTGTTTTACTCTTGATGAAGTGAGTTTTGCCAGTACTGTTTTTGTCATAAACTAAATTTAATGAATCAATTGATTTTGGTTTGACTGTATCTTTCCAGGAACATTTGAAATGATCCCAACTTAGAGTTAATTTATCGGAATTAATGGGAATAAATGAAAATACGTCTTTGGTGTAATTGTCATCTTCAATTGAAACAATGTAAACTTTTGCGAGTTGGGACATTGAGCTTTTACTAAAGTGTTGAGACATCCACTCTATCAAGTCATCTTTATTCTTTGGAGTACCAATTAAAAAGAATTTAATATCTTTGAATCTTTCTACTAATTTCTTAAAAAACGAAAAATCTCTATCAAATGTATTTGAATAAAAGATTTGACTTGGATGGGGCAATACACCATCATTTAACCACATTAAATAACGGAAAAGATCAGATTTTTGTTTAGTTGGAATAGGTACTAATTCGAATGATGTATTAACTTTTCCACTTGCAGATGCATATTCTGAAATTAATTGCTCTTCTTCACCATCTTTAAATTGATATGATAATTGGTTGTCTGTATTTCTTTGTTCTTTTCTTTCTTTTTCCTCTTCTTCATCTTTTTCGTCATAATTACCAACGATATTGACTTTGATTCTTTTAATTAAATCAAATAAGAAATTTTCGATTTTTCCACCAAATTTAGTTTCTTTAACTTGCTCCAAGAGAAGAGAATATTCCAGATTAAGTTCGCTACCAAAACAGTATTTGATGAATGGGTAAATCTCTTCTGTAATTTTTTCTGAATCTTGTGTGAATGTGTTATCTGTTTTCTTTCCTTTAAAAATGGTTTTAAGTTTAGAGTAGAGTGATGAAATACCCGATGCTTTTAAAAAGAGTAATTTCTTTGGCAAATGGTCGATAAACTTTTTCCATTTTTCAACCTTTCTTTCTAAGGTATCTTTCAAGTTAATGAGTTGATTTTTGGAACAATCAACTCTAAATTCATGATTAGATAAATAACGTGGGTGGCAGATATAAAAGAGCTCGTTATGAATTTGATGGATGCTAACAAAAAGTTGGAATATAACTCTAAACTTGTCAAAGATTTCTTTATTTGCATTATTTGTAAACAAATCTAAGCCTCTATAATTATTTTCTAAATCATCACTCTGAAGAATAAGTGTATCGTTAAATACATGCCATGAATTCTTTGATTTTAATACTGATGATACTTTGGAAACAAATATTGAACCGAAACTGAGGATTGTCTTTGAGTTTTCTATTACACCTTTTTCAGTTACATCACCAGATCTAAAGAGAGCTTTTACATTTGGTAGCATATTAATTGTATTATTGAAAGCAACTTTTGAACTTGCAAAATTTTCGACTGGAATAATTTTATTAATTTTTTCAAAAAACTGTTGAAAAGTTATAGATTTTCTTTTTTCGTTATTATCGATGTATGCATTATTGTATTCTATAAATTCTTCAAGTTGGTGTCTACAAAAGATTGTGTAATTGATAATTTGTGAACTAAAAGCATCAGAGAATTTTTGTGATGAACTCTCAGACTGAATGGTAAAGCTATCCAAATCAACAAATGTTGAGAACCATTCCATTAAATCTTTGAGTTGAAGATCAAAGAATTCGAATTGGAGTTTACTGATACAAATGAGTTTCTTTAATTCTTCAAGTTTACTATTGGCTTCAGCAATTGTTGGTGTCTCTTTAAAAACCAAATTAATGATATCTTCACACATCTTACGCTTCTCTATAAAATCTTCTATTTTTAAAAACTTTAAATTTGACATAAAAGTTTCAATCGTTGGGAAATGAGCCCTAACACCATAAATAAATATAGCATTATCAATGAAGTTTTGAATACTCCTTTCGATTTCAGGGTTGTACTCTTGATCTGGCAAGAAATACTTAAAAATAGTTGGAATTTCTTTGGTATAATTAATCTCTGGTAATTTGGTAATACTTTCAAAGATAACATTTAATTGCATCGATGAATCAGATTTGATAAGTCTTTCTAAAAACTCTGAAGTTTTTTGGGCGACTATATCCAAGTTTTGAGGATACTCTTTTAAATAATGCTCAAAAACAACTGGAAAAAATAATGTTTTGTTTTGAACTTCGAAATATGTTAAAAATTTGATGGTTTGTTGTTTTTTTAAAAAATGACCAGACTGGCTACTTGATGATAATATTAGATTTCTTAAATTCTTGGTTCTTTTAGTTATTGACCAGTTCTTTATTGCTGCATTGCTAAAACTAAACGAAAACTTTCTCTCAAGGATCTCCTTAAAGCTATAGAGCAAGCTAAACTCTTGATTCTTTTTTTCTAACTTTTGGTAGAATACAGAGAACTCCTTAACACCGTCGCACTGGCCTGGAATACCAAATTTCTTCCATGCTAGAATTGTATCTGTGAGGGTTTTAAATTCATCTCTACGATTTTCATTATATTCTCTTTTAATATTTATATAGTTTTGTACCAAACTTTCAAAGTATCTTTCTATTGATGATGATAAATCCTTTCTAAAATTACCCCAATGTAAATTTGAACTATCAACATGACTATAAAATTGACCAAGCATGGTAAACTTTTCAAAATTTACTGCAAGTATGCCAGGATGATAATTTCTAATAATTTCTCTGGCTAATAAAATGTTTGGTAAAGTTTCTTTAAATTCGATTAAATTTAAATATTTGGTGCATACTTCTGTACCTTTATCTTTTGATACTATAGATTTAATAACCTCTAATAATGTCCAAGTATAATTTGTATATTCACTTGTATTGAATTTTTCTTTTGGATTATCATTTTGATATTTTAATTCTATATTTGAAATTGCATCAAAAAATTCTTTAGGTTCCATATCAACATAGACCTAAAAAAAAAAAAATTAATATGAAAAATATAAAAAAAAAAAAAAAAAAGTATAATTACCTTTTTGTTCAATGTTGAGTCATTTAGTTTTGTATAAAGTGAAATTTGAAGGCATTCCAATGTTTTTGATCCACCAATTACTAGCCTTTTAATAACCTCTTCATCTTTGTACTCTATAAAAACTTTAATTCTATCTCTAACTGAAAATGATCTTATTATAACATCCCATGGAAATGGAATTGCTTTGTAGTATTTAATTAATTTTATGAGTGAAGGATGACTTGGTCTTAATACTTTTTCTATTAAATTGAAAATGTGTTTAGCCATACCTATATTATTACCGAGAATCATATCCATTGAGGTGAAATATTCTAATGGACTCTCCTTCAAATAGTGTGCAAGATATTGTGGAGCACATTCTATACCTTTACTATAAAGGTAAAACGATATTTCAGCTCTATTTATATATAGGTTGTTTTGAAATGTTTCTATTTTCAAACTAAGATAGAACAAAACCACATCCTTTAAGAGAACTTTTAATCTATTAATATTTTGAAAACTTTTTATGACAAATTTAAAAAATTTAAAAATCTTGGGAGAATCATCCAATGTCTTTTCGGTGAATAACTTGTCAAAGACTACTTTTAATTGGTCATCTTCAAATGAGTTGAAAAAATTGCAGTCCAATTGTTCTGCTGCTAAAATTAAATCTTGATCCATTATAAAATTTTGTAATTTTTTTAAATAACCAATTTCACCAGTAAGACTAACCTCCATAAGACCCAAGTGGTACAAAAATGCAAAGTTATCTTTTTCCTCTACCTCTGTATTCTTTAAGAGAATAATAAAATTGATTATTAACCCTTTATAATCTTGATAAAAGGTTAATTTATAAAAAAACTTTTGAAATGTTTCATTTCCCTTAAATAAGTCCCACAATTCACCCAAATAATCGGTTCCAATTTTTTTATTTGTACTTTATAATATTAAAAAAAAAAATTAGAAATAAGTTATAATTAAAATCGTGTTAAATACATACCATAATTTAAAAAATAAATAAAGTATTGCATCACCATCATAAAATACAGGGTTAATTTTAAAAAAATCAATATTTTTAAAATCTTGTACATCTTGGTCATTAACTCCTTCGAGTAAACCCTGCAAACTAATTATTGAAACCTGTTTATTCTTTTTGACACTTTTAATAATCTTTGAAACTGTAATTATTTTTGACTCAGGCTGTGGTGGTTCCTGTATAGGTGTAAATTCACATATAACTCCTTTTGAATATTTTTTAGAAAAAATATTTGATGGAGGGTATATTATAGTTTCTAATAGACTCTCTGGTTTTAAGTGTCCCATTATTTACGATATAATTAATTGAATAAATAATAAAATGTAAGTTTTAAAAAATTTTATTTTATTTATTATGTTTTATTTCTTCAAAATTTGGAAAAAAAAAAATATTTTAAAGAAATGAATTATATTATAAATAAATATTTATATTCTTGATATATACTATGAAACAAATAAATAAATATTTAAGTTTGTTAATTTAATTATAAATTTTAAAAAAAATAAAAAAATAAAAAAAATTTTTTGTAACAACTTAAAAAAAAAAAAACTTAAAAAAAAAATTTTAATTTTTTTTTTTTTTTTTAATTTTTTTTTTTTTTAAATCACTTCATTCAATTTTTTATTTTTTATTTCAATTTTTATTTCCAATATATATTTCTAAGGAAAATATTTTGATTTAAAAATAAATCACCTAAATTAAATAAAACCAAAAAATTGTCATTCTAATTTTTTATCAAAAAAAAAAAAAAAAATTTGATATACTTAATTAAAAAAAAAAAAAAAAAAATTTGAAAGGTTTTTTTTAAGTTTTGAATAAAATTTTTTTTTGACCTAAGTTTGAAAAAAAAAAAAAAAATTTCTATATTATAATTTTTTAATTGACTGAGACCAAACTGTCTAAGTTTATATGGTTATCATCATCATTATTATTGATGATATTGTTATTATTTTTTTTTGAAAAATAAATTTGACTTAATGAAAATGAAATTAAACTGATAGTTGTTAAAATTGCGGTAAATCTAAATAAATACATTGGAGACATATGCTCATAGAGGAAGCCACCAACAATCGAGCCAAGACCGGAACCAAAGCCACCATAAACACCGCTGAATACACCTTGATAGGTAGTTTCGTAACCCTTTGGAGACATTTTATTTGAATATTCGACACCAGCAACCCAAATTGAGGCAAAGGCAATTCCATGTAATGTTTCTATTGGTAAAACAAACCAAGGTGAAACGGAATCGATAGCAATTATATTATAGAGACATAGTCTTATAATAAATGCAGAGTGACCTACAATAATTAATTTGGTTTCACCAAGTTTGTTTAAAAGATCTTTACCAAAAAAGAAAAATGGAAGTTCCATTAAAATTGTGAAGGGTAAAGATGTAGAACAGAGGGCAACACTTGCATGTTTTTGATCTTGAAGGAATAAAAATAAAAAGTTGCTTATTATATTAGCGGTCATTCCACATATAACACAAGCTAATAAAAATATTATCATTTGGGTATTCTTGAGTAGATCTAGTAAGGCTTGTTTAAGAGATGCTCTTTCGAATTGAATATCGTCTTGAATTGGAATTTCTGTTTCACAAATGGCATAATCTGCACCATCTTTAACTAGAATAGGTTGGTTTGAAATTTGTTTGGATGATAAACCTTCTTCATCAAATTCATGACTTGAAATATTATTATTATCATTGATGTTATTTTTGCTATTATTATTTATGTGTTCATTAAAATCTTGTATTGAGTTGTTATTTGATGAAACTAAACTATTAATTTCATAATTTATTTCTTGATCTAATAAATCTGTTTGGGATTTGCTGTTATTACAATTATTTTTTATAATTTCATTTTCTTTTTCATTCGATACAATGATATCATTGGATGAAATAATATTTGAATTTCTTTTCAAAGTAACTGGTGGTGTAGTTGACATGGATGAGCAACCGCTTGAGTCTAAGTGTTCAAAAGAGTTGTTTGAAACCATACTACCTAAACTACTTGCACTATTAAATAATTGTTTTTCTTTTTCTACAATTGCTTGAATATTTGGTTTAGTTTCGTTTTCTTTATCTAATTCGGTTTGTTGTCTTTCTTCGAGCTCTATTAATTTTTCATTTACTAATTTCTTAAAACTTGAAAGGGATTGACCTGACATTGATTTTTTGAATTTAGAACCTTTTTCTGTTTGATTAAAAATATAATATACCAAAAAAACAGCCATCCATATACCATAGATGATAAATAAATATTTGAGACCATACTTTTGAATGATGAAACCAGTTGAAATAGCAACGGCACCGTAACTAATTGCACCAAATAACCTTTGCATACCATATAGTTTAGAGTCTGAACCTAATTGTTTTAATACTAAGCTATCTACTATTGGACAAATGGGTGATGATATGAAACTATATGAGCTGATTAATAAAAAGATACCAATTAAATTATCCCCAATTGGAATTAATAAAAGCAAACATATAGTTGAAAGTATGCTATTTAAAATAATAATTTTTTTTGGACATTGAAAATAATCTGTCACCCAAGTCCATACCGGCGAGGCAATAAATGATATAAATGGAATTAAACATGTGATTATTCCAATAATTGAAGGTTGGATCGATTTGAAATGATATAAATAAACACTAATAAATGGTTGAAAGCATGATAAAGATGCAAACTGAAAAAAATATAATAATTTGATATTTGTGTATTTTTTAAAATTTTCGATAATTTCCCCCATTTTCTATTATAAAAATATTTTTTATAATTATTTGTAAATTGGATATTGATAATATATTCTTTCTATATTTCTTTTAAAGTTTTTTTTTTTGAATTCTATATTCAATTTACACCAACAAATGAAAACTCTATAAAAATAAATAGAAAAATAAATATTTTGAATGAATATAGTTATAAAAAAAAAAAGAATAAATATTTGAAGGTATTAAAAATTAAAAAAACAATTTAAAACAAACAAATTTAATAAAAATTGAAAAAAAATAATTAAAAAATTATTTTAATATGAATAAACAAATAATATATTATTAAAATAATTAAAAACCAAAACAAAATATATTAATAATTATGGTTTCTTGTAATTTATTATTATTATTTTTTAAAATAAAATAATTAATTATCCGGGAAAAAAAAAAAATAATCGATAGGCGAAAAAAAAAAAAAAAAAAAAAAAAAAGCATCCCCAG
>NW_003519481.1:0-33155 GCF_000190715.1 Dictyostelium purpureum | reverse complement strand
GTTGTTGTAATATCTATGTATCTTTATTTTTTGAATCTTTATGTACTATCTCTTTTGTGGATAAAATAAATTTAAAGAAATGAATTCAAAAAATAAAATAAAATAAAAAAAAACTAAACACAACTTAAAATCAAGAGAAAAAAAAAATAAATACAAAAAGAGATAGAATATAAAAAAAACACAAAAAAAAAAGATTACTTAATTTATAAATTTATTCCATACACATAAAATTAATTAAATTAATAAAATTATTAGTATTAAAATGTTAAAGATAAAGATTTTTCATATATATGATTTTTTGATTAAAAATAAAATATTTAAAAAACACCCACCACACCACCCACACTACCACCTCCTTACTTTGCTACCCAATTTTTATATTAATTCACATTTATAACTATGGTTATGACAATAGTATAAAATGGTAATATTTTTTACAATTATTATCAATTAAAGTAATAACTATTCATTTATTTATATTATTATGTGAACATAATGGCAAATAAAAATAATCAAAATAAAATCTAACCACATTGGTCAACAATTAATTACCCCTTCTAAAACAACCACACTTTGGACTAGTTTTATAAAATTAGAGTATTTCCCACACACATGAGTTAATTACTATTATTTTTTAAAAGATATTACACTTCTTTCTCACCTCTTAATATTATTTTTTTTTTTTTTTTTTTTTTAATTTATACAATCCACCCCCATTTTATTCATAATTTTTTAATATACCACCACTGTTTTACCCCACAACCCCACCACTACAAAGGTAATATAATAATAACCCCTACTCCCACACTCTTACATTTTAACCCAACCCTAAAAATATAATACTATATATCGTAAGGGTATTATTTTTAGTTTTTTATTTTAATATTTTATAAAAGTGTAATGTGAATGTAATAAAACACAACACACTAATTGTTTTTTTAATATTATAATTGCTAATTATGGTATATTTTTTTTCCTCTCTGTTTCTAAGATATTTTTTAATAATTTATCTCTTTGGATTCTAATTTATATGAATAAATTTAGATCTCGCTAACAATTTTCATATAAATTATTATTAATCTTACTTTTTTATTGTTGTGAGGGAGTTTATTTTGTGTGGGTGTGTGAATATATTTTTCTATATATTACTTTATATATATTTTAATATGTTTTTATTAGTTTCAATGTGTTCTATATATGGTTTGAATTATCACTTTTTATAATTTTATATATACAATAAATAACAACAGCACATGTGTAAAGTTTATAAATCATTCTCTGTATTAAAACGCTAAGTTTTTATTACTCCTGAGGGAAAATTAATCAATAGAATTATTTTAATATTATAAAAACAATTTATTTTTGAACTGTTTTTAAAATAATAATTATTTTTTTTTTAAATTATTTAAATTTTTGAACTAAAATTAAAATATTTTTGTATTTTAGTTAATTTTTTAACGTTTAATTTTTTTATTTTTATTTGTAAATAGTCCATTTTTTAATTAATTAAATTATACAAATATTTGTTTTCTCCATTGTTTAAATATTCAATATTAAAAGATAAAAAACTTTTTTTTTTTTTTGGATAAAATAAAATCAAAATTATTTATTTATTTTAATTTGAATAAGAAATATAATAGGTTGGGTCTACAGTATTTTCAGATGATATTTGATTACCAACAGTAACAGTTACTAAATGTTCTAAACCAATACCTGGTGGAATAATACATTTAATTAAATTTGAGTTAATCCATTGAACATCTTGACATCTATAATCTGTGCCAATTGAAACGTAGTTTTCATTTTCGTTCCATTCGATTGTTGTTGATTGATTTAGTTTTTTATCGAATATCTCTTGAGTTGGTGGGAAGTTATAACCTTGAATAGTAATTTCATCGCCTTCTTGAACAACTGGATTAAATGTTGGATCATCTAATGGTGATTTGATTTGTGGTGGTGGGAATGAATATTCGAAAGAATAACCTTCGTAAACTGTAACTAAATCATTATTGAGGAATTTGATTACACCTTTACCAACGTTTGGTGTTGGTAAAACACATACATATTTATCGTATTTAAAGTCTTCAAAGTATTGAGCATTGTTTGTTAAAGTTGTATCATCGGTGCATGGGTGTTCTTGGTTATTATTATTAATTGGTTCAATATGTTTATATGGACGATTACATTGTGCTTCTACTTCGCAGTAAAGTTTTTCTTTTTCGCCATTTGGATGATCGATGAATGGATGTACTAGACGTTCAGCAAAAGACCCAAAGTTTATTCCAAATACAAAGAATCTGTTTATATCTGAGGTTTTGAAATCTTGATGATCGACATGGAGAATGGTCGGTGATTTATAATTAAACTCCACAATGTTACTATCATAATTACTGTTATCAGAATAAAAAGTAATCATAATATTTGCTTTTGAGAAACCACTTGGAACAATCATAACAATCTCTGTTGAAGATACTGAAATAATATTACTGTCTGTATAACCAATGTATCTATTGCCAAATTTTATCATCATATCGCTAAATGTTACTGGGAATTTACCATAAATTGTAATTGTATCGCCAACAGATGAGCTATAACTTGACAAGCTTGTTATAATTGGACCATATGATATATAATAGGTTGGTTCTATCGATTTTTGATTACCAACAGTAACAGTTACTAAATGTTCTAAACCAATACCTGGTGGAATAATACATTTAATTAAGTTGGAACTAGTCCATTGAACATTTTGACATCTATAATTTGTGCCAATTGAAACGTAGTTTTCATTTTCGTTCCATTCGATTGTTGTTGATTGGTTTAGTTTTTTATCGAATATCTCTTGAGTTGGTGGGAAGTTATAACCTTGAATAGTAATTTCATCGCCTTCTTGAACAACTGGATTAAATGTTGGATCATCTAATGGTGATTTGATTTGTGGTGGTAGGAATGAATATTCGAAAGAATAGCCTTCGTAAACTGTAACCAAATCATTATTGAGGAATTTGATTACACCTTTACCAACGTTTGGTGTTGGTAAAACACATACATATTTATCGTATTTAAAGTCTTCAAAGTATTGAGCATTATTTGTTAATGTTGTTTCATCGGTACATGGATGGTTTTGATTATTATTATTAATTGGTTCAATATGTTTATATGGACGATTACATTGTGCTTCTACTTCGCAATAAAGTTTTTCTTTTTCGCCATTTGGGTGATCAATGAATGGATGTACTAGACGTTCAGCAAAAGACCCAAAGTTTATTCCAAATACAAAGAATCTGTTTATATCTGAGGTTTTGAAATCTTGATGATCGACATGGAGAATGGTTGGTGGTTTATAATTAAACTCCACAATGTTACTATCATAATTACTGTTATCAGAATAAAAAGTAATCATAATATTTGCTTTTGAGAAACCACTTGGAACAATCATTACAATCTCTGTTGAGGATACTGAAATAATATTACTATCTGTATTACCAATGTATCTATATCCAAATTGAATCATAAAGCTGTCAAATATCTCGGGGAATATACCATAAATTATGATTGTGTCGCCAACAGACGAGCTATAACTTGATAAACTTGTTATAGTGGGATTAAAATTTTCACTACTTGAGTTTTCTGGTGTTTGTGTGGGTGTTTCAGTTGGGGTTTCGGTAGGTGTTTCAGTTGGGGTTTCAGTAGGTGTTTCGGTAGGTGTTTCGGTAGGTGTTTCGGTAGGTGTTTCGGTAGGTGTTTCGGTAGGTGTTTCAGTTGGTGGAACGTAGAAAGGATTTATAATTGAACATGACATAATATCACCTGTACATTTAACTGACTCACTGAATATTGTTATATCATCTTGACCACATTCTATAACTTTATTTTCACTGTTTAATTTACATTCGTATGCATCTGAAAAGTATTTTTCGGTGCCATCATCGCCAATACAAATAAATCCTTGTATGTCATTATTTATAACTGTTAGGGTTGAACTTTTTTTGTCTATTAAACATGAGAGTGATCTACTTTTAGTTGGATCAGTTGGAGGTGATATATGACCAAAACCACCATCGTCTTTTGTTATTGAACATATTGAATCTGCGATATAGCATTTAACTGTTTGATTGAATTCTATATCAATTTGATTATCAGTTGAACATGTAATAATTTCATTATTTTCATTGTGATTGCATTCTAAGCTTCCACTATGATAATAGCTTGTTTGTTTTTCATCTGTACAATATATTTCGATAGATTCATAATTATTAATCTTTAATCTTGTATTGTCAATGTTATAATCGCAAACAATAACTGATGGATCAATGGATGGTGTAGGTGTAACTGAAGGAGTAGGAGTGCTTTCTTCACTTGAGGATCCTGGAATTACTCCACCACCTGTTGTTGCCGTACCTGTGAGTGGTGGGGAAGTTCCACCTGTAGTTGAACCAGGTGTGTTTGTAGTAGTGGTTGAACCAGGTGTGTTTGTAGTAGTGGTTGGACCAGGTGTGTTTGTAGTTGTAGTTGATCCTGGATTATCTGTAGTCCCTCCTGGATTACTTGTGAGTGTGGTTCCACCTGGATTGCTGGTAATGGTTGTTCCTCCTGGATTACTTGTGATGGTTGTTCCACCTGGATCACTGGTAATGGTAGTTCCTCCTGGATTACTGGAAATGGTGGTTCCTCCTGGATTACTGGAAATGGTGGTTCCTCCTGGATTACTGGAAATGGTAGTTCCACCTGGATTGCTGGAAATGGTAGTTCCACCTGGATTGCTGGAAATGGTAGTTCCACCTGGATTGCTGGAAATGGTAGTTCCACCTGGATTACTTGTGAGTGTGGTTCCACCTGGATTACTTGTGAGTGTGGTTCCACCTGGATTACTTGTGAGTGTGGTTCCTCCTGGATTACTGGAAATGGTAGTTCCTCCTGGATTGCTGGAAATGGTAGTTCCCCCTGGATTACTGGTATCGGTGGTTCCTCCTGGGTTATCAGTAGTAGAAGTCGTTCCAGGGGTATTTGTTGGAGTTTGGGTAGGCTCTTCACTTTGGTTTGAATTATCATCAATATGAGTAAATGATGATAAAACTGAAGGATATGATTTAAATTGTAAAATCAAATCTTTTGGACCAACTTGTGCTTTTGAAACTTTTAATACTTTACAATGTACTTCTTTGGATGTTTTAATATCAATATCTTGACAAGGAATACCACCAACTGAAATAGATAATTCTCTCATACCTTTTAAGCCTAAATTCTTACCTGAAATAACAATATCGGTATCTTGGTCGTATTTATTTGAATTTGGAGAAACCAAATCGATAGATGGATTCGAATAGGTGAATGAGTTATCAATGTTACTATCTTGATTGTTTAGTGTAATTTGAATTGGAACATTTCTATCGGTGCCTTTATATGTTTTGATTATAACCAAGTTTTCATGAACTTGGACAATACTGGATTCGCCAATATCTTCATTATTAAAAGTAACAGTAAGTTGATCACTACCATCTTCGTTTTCAATAAAGTTTTTGCCATTTAAAGCAATTTCATCATTACCATCAAAAGAAAGGAATGTATTTGATGTTATACTATCAATCTTTGGTGGGCCATAATGTTTAAATTGTATATCTGAATTTGAGTCTTGATCTTTAACAGTAACAACAATTGATTTTGAGGATTCTTCGCTAGACTCTGGTAAGTTACAAACTATTGGGCCACCATTGTCGCTATCGTATTGAGTAATTGAACAAGTATCATCACCAACCTTAATTGATGGACTGATACCAAAGTTATTTCCTTCGATTGTAATTGAATAAGGTGTATTGGTTCTACCTTTGTTTGGTGAAACAGAATCGACGGTTGGTGCGTTGTATGAGAATAATGCTTGTGTAACATCTTGTGAACCAACAGTTACTTTGATATCTAGATTTTTACCTTCACCAATTGGTACTTTACATTTCAATGATTTTTGATTTTCCCATGTAAGCGATGCGCATAATTTACCATCAATTGATACAGAGTTGTTCTCGTTTTGCTCTTGTTCATTATATTGGGCAGCCAAATCATTTGGAATAAAGTTTGAACCAGTAATTGTAATTTCATTATTTCCATGAGTTGATTCCTTATATGTTTTGGAGTCTAAAGTGGGCTTATCGTATGAATAAAGTACTTTTACTGGAGTGTTATCAGTGTTTTCTTCGGATGTCTCTTTATTGTTTAAGGATTCTTGTTCACTGACAATAATAGTGATTTCTAAATCTTTACCAATTCCAGGAGGTATAGTACATGAGGCATTAGTTGAGTTAATATAAACTATATTTTTACAGGTAAATTCACCAATTGTTATAGTTGAGCTTAACCATTCATAGTCTATTAATTCTTGGTTATCTTGATTGTCTTCATCTTCTAAAGCATTATCGATCAATTCTTGTGGTGGGAAGTTAATACCTGATAAAATCAAATCTAAACCTCCATCTGTTCCATTAGTTGCTGTATTGGTTGTATCTTTTGCGATGATTATAAATTCTTTAATTTCTGGTGCTGAATAAGAATAAATATGTTTCTTTGTTGAATCGAATATTGAATCCTTGAATATTGAAAATGTAATTTCGATATCTTTGCCAATACCTGGTGTTGTTATACACTTAAATGTATCAAAGTTTACATTTTCGAAATAATAGGTGTCCAACTCGATGCATGGGTCGAAAATTTCACCATCTTGATGGTCTGGTCTTGGGATTTCTTGGTTGCCTTCATTGTAATAAATTTTACTTTTCCAACATACATTGTCAGTAAATGAGCATTCCAATGTTTCATTATCTAATAATGAGGCAATAAAATAATTTGTTTCGCTTTCTGATAAACCTTCACCAATAACCCAAATTGAACCATATTCTGATGTAGAAATATTTTTGTCCTGAATAAAATGATCTATTCTTATATCTGGATATGAAAAAATGACTGACTCTTGGGTGATTTGGGAATCCATTAATACTGAAACAAAAACATCTTCGAAACCATATGGAACTTCACATTCAATTTCGTTTTCGTTGATAATTTTATATGAACTTACTATATTTTCACCAAAGCTAATAGCAATATCTTCACAGTTAATGCATGGGAATGAACCATACAATGAAATTGTATCGAAACGATGTGTAGAGCTTTTAGAGAGATGTGATAAGGTTGGACCAAATTGGTAATAATAGTTTGATTTCTTGAAATCTTCTGGATTTTCAAATTCTTTGTCTTCCGGATCGATTCTGATACTGTCTGAGAAAAATGTAATAATGCTTTTTATAAAAAAAAGAAACTATTAATAATTTGGAAATTAAAACAATTAAAATTAAAATTCTTACTTAAAATAACCGGGATCAACGGCAGATATCTTAAAAATTGAAATACCAGTACTTTCATTTACGAATGTATCTTTGATAGTGAATGATACATCTTGTTCATCTATGAAAACTTTAAAATTGTCAAAAGCTGATGGATCATTATCACGGAACAAGTTATTACCAATAATCGTAATATCTGAATTGGGTTTGACTGGTGATTGTGAATATTGAATATCAGTAATAATTGGTTGCGGGAAACTGAATGTAAATCCAGTATTAATGTTTTCGACACCATTTGAATCATAGACTACCGGAGTATTTGGTTTGATAAAGCTATCAATATAGCAAATTAAATCTGTTGAACTACTTGAAACTACTCTGCAAGTTTGATCACCAACGTTGATATTTGTTATATCATCGACATTATTACCTTTAATATCCAATTGGTATGGTCTTGTTGTTGTTTTTTGTTCGACCGATGTGATGGCAGCTTCATAATAGGAGCATGACTCTAAAATCTTTCCACTATTAAAATCGGTGATACTGGAGCTAATCCAACTACAAATATTGTTACCAAAAAATACTACTGAAACTCCGTTCAAGTCATCTGGTGAATCATAAGTAAAGAAATATGTGCTTATAGTGGTTCCATATTTAATTTCTTTTGAATATTCTTTTGTTATAACTATACCTCTGATATCAATAATTAAATCCAATATTTTTGAGATTGTAATTTTGAGATTTGGTTGATTGTAAATACAATTCTGGGTTTTTTGTTCCAAAATACTTCTTAAAATAAATGGTTTAAAAGTATTTATTGCTAATTGGAAATCTGATAAAAAGTATTTATAAAGAGGACTTGTTGACCAATCTGTAATATCGCCTAACCCAAGTGTGCTTTGTACTCCATCTAGATTATAAAGATCAAACTCATCTTTACAGACACCAGATTTTAATAGAGTACTGTTGAAATCATTTGAATTGCTTAGTAAGATAATATACTATTTAAAAAAAAATTAATATTTATAAATAATAGTAGTATGGTTATTATAATTTATAAAACTTACGTCTTCTTTTTGTAAAGTGTCACTGCAATAATAAAAACTACATGAACCCAAGCACGAATTTAATATACTTGATTTTGTGAACTCTTCTCCATTGGCTTGAGTAAAACTACAGATTTTATCGTTGTTTGTGATGATGGCCAAACCTTTTGATTGGTAAAGTGTTTCATTATTAAAATATACTTTATAATTATCGATTTTTAATATATATTTTGATGTTTCTTTTAATATTAATAGATCATTTGTGACAGTTTGTAAATAATTGAGAGTAATTGAAAATGGCTCTGATGGACTATAGGCACAAAGATTCGAATCTGTTATTTTAATAAAGTTGGAAAGAGTGGAAATAGTTTGGCTCGAGCTTTCAAATAAAAGATTATAAAATTGGCCTGTTTTCCAATCATTTGAAATTACATTATCTGTCCAAGAATTTCTAAAGAATTGTTCAGTATCTGGAATTGTTGATTCTAATGGTAGACTATATTGATTTGAGCAAATTCCATTTTCGAATAAAACTTGAACATAATTTGTGTTGGTTTCAATTGATGGTTTTGAATCACAAGAAATAAAACATTTATCATAATGGTAGTTAACTAATGAATCTGATACCTGATTACCAACAGTAACAGTAATTGTTTGTACACTATCTGCACTTCCTGAAGGTGGTTTACAAGTTAATTTAGTTGAGTCAACCCAAATGACATTTAAGCATTTTGAGTTTCCAATCATTACATAATTTTCTTGAATGTTGATGATATATTGACTGTTTATTAATTGACTTGGAATAAAGTTTTTACCATAGAGAGTGAGAGTGCTTTGACCATTTGTGTCACCATAGTAATATTTTGATGGATCTATTGATGGCTTTTCATAGGTGAAAAGAGCTGAACTATTTGAAGGTGTTGCTTGACCACCAACTGTAACAATAACTTTATTATTTTTACCAATGCCATAAGGAATTTTACAAGAAACATTAATAGAGCTAATCCATTCTACAGATAAACATGGTAAACCTCCAATAGTAACCGAACTATCCACAATTTTAGATCTATCTAAGGCTAATGGAACCAAGTTTTCACCTATAAAATTAACAATTTGATTTGCTAATCCAGTGACACTTGAAGATAATAATATTGGTGCTGTATAAAACTGAGTAATAGAGTTTGTTGATTGTTGATTATTGACAACTACCTTTATAGTAAAACTGCCGATACCTGGTGGAATTGTAACTCCAACAAAAGTAGATTTGATCCATATCCAAAATGGTGCTTTTTCAGTTCCAATTAAAACATAGTAGTTTTTATTTTCAGTATATATTGTATTAGCAAGAGTGGATGGAACAAAGTTATTACCAAAAACTGTAACCAAAGATGAACCATTGGTGCCAATTTGTTGTGGTGGGACAATTGATGTTAAAACTGGGGGAGGTAATAAATAAGAGAATGTAAAGAATGTTGTAGATTCTCTTCCTGCAACATTGACATAGCCTTTAAGATTTGAACCATGGCCTTCTGGAGCATAAAATAAGATTGTTGTAGAGCTGACCCAAACAACATTTAAAACATTAAAAACTTGTGAATCAGATTTGAGGACAATCGAACAATTTTTCCAGCTAGAGCTTACACTACCAGCCTCTTGTGTTGGTGGGAAATCTGAACCTATTAATTGAAGAAAATCACCAATCTTTGCACTTTGTGGAGAAAAAGATATAATTTGTGGAGTGGGATATTGATAGTTGTAAGAAACAGTTGAAATACCATACATTTGACGATAGTTATAAAATCCAATATTTCCATTTTTTATAGATCTGGATGGCATTACACAGATAAAAATATCATATGAACTACTGTCAAAGTATTGCTTATTACTATTGTAAATAGATGAGTCTACACACGAAGAATAGGCCGATGGAGAAGTGATTGAAGAGATTTTACTTGTTGAGGTACCACAAACTGCTTTAGTTTCGCAATAAATAATTATATTTTGATTGGTTGACTCGAATGGTAATACTTCTTTATCAACAACAGCTTTTGTTAAAAAGTTTTCTCTGACAACATAGAATCTATTTATATCTTTTGTTTTGAATTGGCCTATTAAAGCTAACTTAATGTTTGGGTTTACATTTGTAAATGAAATTGGATAACCGATACTAAATGGACCATCACGAGTATAAATATCCATATCATAATAAACACCACTTGGAACTACTACTTGAATTTGACTTGTGCTTCTTGAGATAACTTGTGCCAATTGTTCTTTTTCGCCAAATTTAAAATAGACTTCAAGGTTGTTTAATATTGAATGTGAAAAATCGCCAGTCAATGTGATTTTATCACCAGTGTTACCATAGTTTTGTGGTGAAATTTGAGAAATGGATGGATAATTATGAGGTTTAGTTGAAAAACATGCAAATTTAGTGCTAACTGATAATTGGTAAGTACAATCAGGATTTTCACTCTTCTTTGTAACGGAATATTCAGTATTCTGGTCACAAGTAAATGTTATTATAGTATCCCTTCCATTTTCGCCACATATTTGGCCATCATTAGAAAAATATTGGAGAGAGGCTAGACCATTAGAGTTAAATTTTCCGAATTGCATATATAAACTCCCAGTTTGATATAAATTTGGAGTAATTATTTGACATGATTGATAAGCATTCCCTTTAATGGAATTAGGATGGTTGGTGCACTTTTTATTTGTACCGGCAATTGTATAATAGAGCTAATATTAATTTTTAAATAAATTAGTATAGTTTAAATAAATAATTTGTATAATTATGAACAACCTACATTAAATGTTAAAGCTGAATCTTTAACAATTTGTTCCTCCAAATCGACGCTATATAGTGAATTTGTATTAGTAATCAATATAATTTGTAAATAATATACTTTAAAATAAAAAATAGAAATTACCTTTTTAGTGCATTCATATTAATATATCTTCTATAATCTCTACTATAAAAAATAGCAGGATCACATCCAAATTTAGAAGAAATAGTAACAAAATAGAAACATGTGCTGGGTTCTTCGGCTTTTGTAACCAAAAATAAAGTATTTGGATCACAAACAAAAATATATTGAATTGATCTAAAATATTTTTAATTGAAACAATTAGTACTTTATTAAAACAAACAAATAAATATAAAATTAATTACCTGAAAGGACGTGTTGATGGGCATTCTGGTACATAGCCTGAATAGTAATTGACATTCATTATATCAACAGTGTTATCAAAGCCATCATAACCGATTCTGAATTCGGAGAGCGGATAGGTGGCACCACTAGGAAAAACTTGACAAGCTTGGTATGAACCAGCACCTAGAATATCACATTTATCTACACCAACTCCAAAATTAAAATAAATTTTAAAACCAGGTGCATCTGCAACATAAACATCAGATGACGGTCTAAATAATAATTAAAAAATTATATTAGCAATTAAAAACCTACCTTTATTAAATATAAAATACTTTACCTTGATAAACCACTAAAATCATAATATTGATGATCTTTTATATATTCAGATGAAATACATGCATATCTTGTATAAAATGTAATAGCAAAATTACAATTATTTATAGTTGATGAATATCTTCTTTCGGTTGTTGAGTCACAAACAAAACTAATTTGTATATTTGAATTTGAGCAACCAAGAGCAGATGTGCTTTGAGAATCAATCGAGTGGACCATATCTAAACCTTTTTTAAAGTTTGTAGCTACATTCGATATTGCTTGCATTCCTAAAGAAACCACACTAGATGAACCAGCTTGAGAAGTTATACAAGATTGATAACCATTACATTTATCTAATTTATTGCCAATATTAAAGTAAAGCTCTCTTCCACTTTCATCTTTAACCTTGTATGGATCATTTGAACCTGAGGGTCTAAAAAAAATTGTTAATAAATGATTAATAATAAAAAAAAAAAAAACAATACATACAAAACCAATGGTGAAAGATTGTAAAAAAGTCCATCTTTATAGATATAACCTGGTGTTCCACATACAAATGAAGATATGATATAAATGGTATATTGACAACCAGGACTTTCCTCTGCTCTATCATACCTGTATGAACCTGAACCGCAAGTAAAGTCTAAAATCATTGTTCTTAAGCAATCATTTGATAAAGTTGGGCCATAATGTTTAATTCTCATACCAGTTGAAGAGTAAGTAACTTCTGGAGTTTTGGAGTAACCTGCAACCTCATATAATTTACCCTCATATTCTTGACAACCATATGAAGCCCCTAAAGATGTGATGGGATCACATATACTTACGCTGTTGCATAAATTAAAATAAATCTTGAAATCTTTTTTATTTGGGTTATTAGCAGCTGGAACATAAGCTATATATGCATTACTTCGAGATCTAAAGTATTAAGAATAATTAATATTTGGATATATAAAGAGTGAATAACAATAATATTAATAATAATAATATTAATAATAATAATAATAATAATAATAATAATAATAATTATAATAATAATAATAATAATAATAATAATAATAATAATAATAATACTTACAAAATTAAAGGATTTAGATCAATATATCTATGATTAGTAGGATCATAAAATATACAGTTTTCCCAATTAGGTATAAATGAAGGAACATCAGGTTGTACTTCGAGATCTGACATATCTCTAAGAAGCTGAGGATTTGACGTAGCATTATTTAAATTGAAAATATGTTCAAATGAAGAATCGATATCTAAATTATTATTTTTAAATTCTTTTGAAAACGATTTGATATCATAAACATTATTATTCTTTAATGGTGAAATTATTTTTTTCAAACTTGAAGCAACTGATGATTCTGATTTTTTATTTTCATTTTCGAATAAATTAAATAAAATTGAAGCTACTGAGAATTCTGGTTTGAATTTGAAATTGTCGACTCTATAAATTGAAAAAATATAATTAAAGATTTTATTAATAAATTTAATGAAAGGGTAAAAAAATAAAAAAATAAAAAAATTTACCCCAATTTGGTGGCAACATTAATGTATGATTCAGATTGGAAATCGAACACATAATTAATTTTATCTGATTGTAAGTTTGGGAAAGAGACCTAGTTATAGTAGTTGAAAAATTAAATTAGTTTTTATATTATTAAATGTAATTGTTTTTTCTAATTATTAATTACCTTTTTAATAATAGTATTTAAAAAGATTTTGAATCCTTTTAAAAATGAAAATGATTCTAAATTGATATCCTTATTGTTGGTTCTATAATTGATTTCTTTGAATATTTGAGATTGAAATTGGTTGTAAAGTGGCGAGTCAAACTTCTCCAGTACCATGTAACTAAAAACATTAGAAATAGAGTCGTAAAGATTTATATTGTCTCTATATTCTGAATACTTGATTAAAATTTCATCAAAGCCATATATTGAAACGTATTTGTCATAGTCGTTAACGTATACGTTGACTGGGCCAATCGGTTTGATTTCGATTGATTGTAAAAGAGGATTAACTTCACTTACTATTTGTTGAAAGATTTTAAAGATGATTGGAAGTGATGAATTGCCTATGTTTTGGTTTGTTTGAAGCACTTCATTATACAAAACATCAGAGTTTTCATAAAAAAAGGTTATTTTATTTTTTGAATCTTGATATGCGATACTAGCATTTTTTGATAACACTTCAAGTTGAAATCTATCTGTATTGTAAATGCCACTTTCATCGATATCTAATTCATAAACGATATGAAAATCATTTTGAGGTAAATATTTAGAATGGGTGTTTGTTGAATTTGCATTATCTATAAAAAATGAAAAAAGTAAAAATTAATGCCAAAAAATAAAATAAAAATGAAAAAAAAAAAAAAATTTTGGGAAATAAATAATATCATTAAATTTTTTATAAAAATAAATATGGATAAAGATTTATTTATTTTTTTTTTTATAAATAATAAAAAATAAAATAATTATTTATAAATTTTTTAAAACTTACAATTTTTTTTATTTTCTTTAAATAAAATTTTGGTATTGGTAATATTTAAATTATTTAAAGATTCCAAACTTTCAATTAAAAAAGGACTGTTTGAATATAAACTTTTATTAATTGAAACATTTGACAAGGTTGTTTTAAATAATAAAAGAAATAAAAATATAATAATATTTATTTTTAACATGTTTATAAAAAATTGACAAAAAAAAAACAATTTTTTTAGTTGCATTTAAAATAATTTTCTATCAAAAAAAAAAAAATATTTTTTTTTCAAGTTCTAATCGCTTTGAAAATAAAGAAAAAATAAAAACTATAGCACCATCTTTCCAAAAAAATAAAAAAAATTGAAATCATTCAAATAATTCAAATGATTTTAAAAGTTTTTTAAAAAAAAACGAGTGTTGTTAAAATACGAGATTGAAATCTCATTTTATTATTATGACTCGTATTAGTTTTTTCTTCTCGTTCTCTTTGACGAAGAAAAAAATATTTTTATTTATTATTTTACACCATTATTTTTTTTTTTTTTTACTCACAATTTTTTTTTTCTTATACTAATACTTTTTATTTTTTTATAAATTTAAAATTTTATTAAAAATGAAAAAAATAATAATAATATTTATAATAATTTTATTACACTGTATTAGTTTTGGATACTCAGTTTATACTAGAAATGATTTTTATATTTCCGATATCTTCAATAAGTGTGAATTTAGTTTAGAAAGTGGTGAATGTAAAGAAAGTATATGTGGTGACCCAGAATCTCCAGTAACATATAGTTACTCAATAGATATCAAAGATCAAGAAAAAAGTTTGTTTACTGTTAATTTTTATAAAAATAATAACTGTGGAAATAGACCAACTTTAGTAGGTGATTTTTATTGTAGCCCTAATAGAGTTCAAAAGTTTTCTGAAGTATCAAAATTTGACTTAGAAATTACATGTGTGGATTCTCCATCCTGTATTGGCTATGGGAAACCTGTATCAAGCTGGTATATTTATCAAACAACAGCTGATGGAAATCATTTCTATTGGGACAACTCCCTCAAACAAATAGAAGAATATGGAAATATTAAATTATTTACAAAATTATCTTTAAATCCATCTGCCCTATTAAACACCTATAATTTACTCAAGAGTAAAATATTATCTCATGTTGTTTATAATGATAATTCAGAATATAAAAATATAGAAGGAGGTATGTATATTTATTATAAAATATTAATACAATTATATTTATATTTTAATTTTAACTAAAAATAAAATTTTTAATTTTCTTTATAAAGCCCACGCAAAAGGATTTTTTATTTGGTAAATTGTCAATAATATAAATACACAAATAAATATATTTATTAACTATTAATTAATATTACATTTATTTAGGAATAAATATGGTAAATAAAAATTTGTATACATAATTATATAAGTAAAATAATTAACTTTTTAATATTTTTATTATTTAGGTGGAATTCATGTTATTCATACATTGCCAAATTTTCCTCAATTTAAAGATGTAAATAACAGAGTTAACTATTTAGAAGATCCATTTGTAAGAACAAACAAAGAAGGTAAAAAGAGCGATATTAAATTTTCACAAGCACAAACTGCATATTGCTATACAATGGATCCATTAAATTATAAAAATGATATGTATCATTTCTTAACTAGAATCAATGCTGGTATTGTAACAGTTAATTTTCTTAAAATTGGTTACTCTCTTGCAAAATATGGGTCTTATTTTGAATATAAATTTCATGATTTTAAAGTATTTGATCAAAGGGTAAAAGATATGTATTCTTCAACAGTTGATTTAAATTATCATCCAAGAAAATATATGGAATTTAGAAAAAATTATATTGACTGGTATAACACTCCACACACCGAATTTGAAAGAAAACTAAAGTTAAATGAGGTCCAAAGTACAGAGTCGGTTTTTCCATTAGTAGAACTATCTTACCATGTAAGTAAAATAATTTTAATTATATAGAAAATAAAATTTTAATAGTATTTTAGGCTTTTTTTTTAGTTCATTGTAATACAAAAGAAAATCTTCCCCGATTTGGAAATATAAAAACAAACCAACAAAATTATTTTTTTCAAAATGATTATCTTTTTCATCAAGCAGGTATACCAACTGGATCATATTTAATGAACTCGATATCAAAATTGACCAGATTATCAAATAGCCATACAAACAAAGACACAATTTTCAGAGATATATTATTGTGGGACTATGTTTATGAAAATTTAAATGGTTTAAAAAAAGAAGACTATTATTTACAAACACAACATTATGATGATATTGAAAAAGGTCAAATTCCTATAAATGATTATTTATTTAAACTTGTTGATACAATAAAAATAAAAAATCAAGATATCATCAGGTATTTTGACCATTCCAAGCAATTATATTCACAAAACATATTTTGTGTTGGTGATACAAACTACGTGAATAAACAAGTATGTATATTGTATAATATTAATAAAATATAAATTTATAAACTAATATTCAATTTTTTATATATCTGATAGAATTTAAGGGGAGGCTCTGCTGTATGTTTTGAAAATAAATTATTATCTGATTTTTTTATAGACAAAATTTATATTGTTCAAAAAAAAATATCAAATGGTAATTATGAAAAACATCATCAAAGTAAAATATTAGATAAATCTAATTTAAATGCGTTATATTCAAAATTATATGGATATATAAGTGCACATCCCCCAGAAGAATGGTTGGAAAGTCATCTCGGTTTGGAAAATCTATTTATTACCAAACAAATTGGTGATCAAAGTAGTTATCAAAATATTGTTAATAACCTATTAATAGAAAAAGAATCAAACTCAATTGATACTAAAAAAAATATTCAGAGCATAGTTACTTCAATAGGTGATTACCACTATTGTTTCGCCCCAATTCTAGATGAACCAAAAAGAGTAGCTACCGCAACCAATAGAGATATATATCAACACCTTTGCACACCAAAATTATCGATAACAATATCAGAAAAATCCAATATCCAATTTTTACAAAAGTCGTTCACAAAAGATTTTAATCTTGATCCAAGATTCATTTTATTCGCTCCAAATTTATATGATTATATTTTAAATCTTTTAATCCATAAAATTCTTAAACCAGATTTTGGTTTTAACAAAAATATAGTTTTAACAATCAAAGAAAAAATTAACTTGGATAATTTTTGTGAGGATGAAAAAGAAAATGAAGTATGTATATATATATTTATTAAATATTTTAAATTATTTTTTTCTAATTTTTTTTTTTAGATCTCCCTTTATAGATTAAAATATAAATATTGTCTTGATCTTTTAAGTATTTGTTTTTTTTTAAAGTTTGATACAATAAATAGAGTTGTTGTAAGTTTAACTTTTTTAAAATTAATTTTAAGTATAATTATTAATAAATAACTTCTTTTTCTTTTAGATCCAAGATCCCAATCTTAGAGCTAGATATAATTGTTACGATGGTTTTACCAATGAAGAACAATCCAAAATCAGTCATTTAAAGGAATGGTTTGATTATGAAGTACATAAAGAAGAAGTGGCATTTAAAATTTATATTGAAAACGAAAAATTGTTCGATGAATAAAAAAATAAAATTTTTTTTTTTTAAATGCATATAAAATGGATTTTATTTATTTTAATTTGAATATCGTAAATAGTAACTAAATCATTATGGAGGAATTTGAAGACACCTTTACCAACGTTTAGTGTTGGTAAAATACAAACACATGTATTGTATTTAAAGTCTTTAAATCTCTTAGAATTATTTGTTAATGTTGTATCATCGGTACATGGGTGTTCTTGGTTAATTGAATCAATATACCAACAAAAGGACGATTGTATTGAGAATCGACTTCACTGTAAAGTTTTATATTAATGAACCCAATGTCCAGATTTTAAATACTAAAAAAACTTATTTTAAAAACTTTATGATTTAGCCACCACATTTGAATATCTGAAAAATAAAAAATATTTTAAAAAAATTAATTTTTTAAAATTAAATTAAATTAAAAAAAAAAAATAAAAAAAAAAAAATAAAAAAAAAATAAAAAAAAATAGTTTGCTATGGTTTTGTTTTTTTTTTTTTTCGTTTTTTTAATTTTTTTTTTTTTTTATTTATTTATTTAAACTATTTTTATTTTATATCGAAAATAGCACACAATACCTAAAAATGATAATCAATAATTCAAATTTAGCAGAATTAGTCGGAGGGATTACAACTGCAGAGTCTCTTAATTTAGCAAATAAAAGTATTCAAGCTATTGAAGATTTAAGTAGTTGCATAGATTTAAAGAAACTCGATGTGTCCAATAATCAAATTACTTCAATCAATGGTTTAAAAGAAAACTTATCATTAGAATGGATTAATCTATCAAAAAATAAATTAGAAAGAATGATCGATGTTAAAACCTTATCAAAAATGAAAGGTACTACCATATTAGTTTTTTATTATATAAAATTTTTACTAATATTAATTTTTTCATTTTTTTTTTTATTAGTTTTAAATATTTCATATAATAATTTAAAAAGAATCGAAGGTTTAATGAAATTATCAGATTTAAGAGCATTGGTTTTAAATAATAATGAAATTTTAAAAATTGAAAACATGGAATTTGTTCCAAAATTAAATACTTTAGTTTTATCAAAAAATCAAATAGAAGATATATCCGGTTTAAAATTCCTTAAAGAATTAACAAAACTATCATTAACAAATAATAATATCAAACATTTACCTGATTTAAGTCAAAATATTTTAGTATGTATATTATTTAAATTTTAATACTTTATATTATTAATATATTATTTTTATATTAACATGTTATATTATATTATTATAAATAAAGTTAAAAGAAATTAAATTATCAAATAATAAAATTTTTTCAATTGATGAAAAATTTTCAAATTGTCACAGTTTATATATTTTAGATTTAGCACATAATTTATTAAAAGATTATAAAGATATTGAAGTCATTACAAAATTAAAGAATTTAAAACATTTAAATTTAATTGGTAATCCAATTGCAAGTTTACCAGATTATAAAGAAAAAATGAAAGAGTTATTCCCAACTTTAGATTTATTAGATGGTAGACCATTCTCTGAAAGATCTGTAAATAGAAATAATAAAAAGAAAGAAAATAAAGTCAAAAAAGAATCAATTGAAAAAGATAAAGAAAGAAAAATTATTAAAAGAGAGAATGGTGATGACACTAATGAAGAAGCTAGCGGTAATAAAAAGCAATTTGAAAAGAAGAAACCATTCGAAAAGAAACCATTCGAAAAGAAACCATTTAACAAAAAATAGAGAAGATAATCAAGATAGTGAAAGAAAACCATTCGAGAAGAAACCATTCAATAAAAATAGAGAGGATAATCAAGATGGAGAACAACAGCAATTTGATAGAAAACAAAAGAAACCATTCGAAAGAAAACCATTCAATAAAAATAGAGAAGATAATCAAGATGGTGAACAAGGAGAAAGACCACAAAGAAATAAATCTGATAATAAAAGAAAATATACTCCAGAACAATATAATAATAATACTAATAATGACGAACACGAACAAGATGATGATGCTCCAGAAGAACTATCAACTGAAAAACCAAAAGATTTCAAATTTTTAGTTAGAATGAAAAATTCAAAAGGTAAATCAGTTCAAGCTATAAAGAAACAACGTACAGAAACCGAAACATTAAACACTGCAACCACATCAACTCCAACTCCAACTCCAACTCCAACCCCAGCCACCAAACCAGCAGCACCAAAAGGTTTTTCACTTATGGAATTTTATGGTGCCAATAATAATTCATCAGCAAGCAATGATAATAATGATTCGGATGATGATATTAAAGTTGTAGGTGATAATCCAGTTCCATTATCTAAATTATTACCATCATCAGCAAACAATGATAATAATAAAAACAATAATAAAAAGAAACCGCAACCAAAAGAATCAACAGCTAAAAATAATAAAAAACAAAATAATAATAAAAATGAAGAAAAGGAGAAACCAGTTGTTAAAAAATCAAAACCAGCACCAAACAAAGATGGTAATGGAAATGAAAAAGTTAAAGCAAAAGTATCAAAACCAGCTCCACCCAAAAAATCATCCGAAACACCAAAGGAAAGTAGTATTACAGATAAAATTTTCGGCTTTGATAGTGAAGATTGTCCTGTTGCCCCACCAAAGAAAAAACCAGCTGGTATTGTTAGACCAGGCATTTCAAACAAACAATTAATGGAAGGCAATAACTTTACTTTGGACATTATCAAAACAAATGATAAACCAAAGGTTAATATTGTTTCTCAATTATCCAATCAATCATCAGGTTTTTCATGGGACTAAATTAAAATAAATATAAATAAAAGTAAAATAAACAAATAAATTAGGTTTAGTTTTTTTTTTTGATATATTATTATAAATTATAAATTTTATTTAAATTATTTCTAATATATAAAATAAATAATGAGTTTTGGCTCATTATAAAAATACTACCCTAAAAAAAATGGTAGTTTAAACTAAATATTGAACTGGAAAAAAATATTTATATATACATGTAATTTTATATGTTATTGTTATTATTATTATTATTATTATTAATTCTATATTATTGTGAATCAAAATATACCATCATTTGAATCAGAGTCTGACATATATGGAATACAATGGTCTGAATCTAATTGTTCTACTTTAGATTTTAAGTGAGTATTCCAACGTCTTGAGCATGCTTCTTTACTTGTTTCTGTATTGAATTTTTCATTCATTTTTTCTGAAATGATCACCCAATTTTTACCCCAACTTGATAAATGAACTAAATTTGTTAACTCTTCATCTGTATATTAAAGCAACTATTAGTAATTACAATATGGTATAAGGAGAGAGATTAAAATTATATTTACCTTCTTCGGCGGTCCAAACTTTACGAGGAATTTTTCTAGGGGCCAATGGAGAGCCTGTTTTTATTTTTAAATAACTATGCCAACGACCATTAACTTGGTTTTTATCACGTCCTGGGATATACTCTGCTATTTTATTCCAATCTTTTGCACCAAATTCATTTACGAGTTTTAGAAGAAGCGCATCTTCTTCTGCAGTCCAATGTTTCCCATGAGTAATACCAACATGTACAATATTATCTTTAATACAATGAGACCATCGGTTATAAATTTCTTTTTTCGTTCTTCCTTCCATCTTTTCAGAGATTAGAGTCCAATTCTTTGTGCCATATTCCTCAATTATTTCCTTTAAACGGTCATCCTCCTCAGGACGCCAATAGTTGATCTTTTTAACAGCAGCCGCTACTATTAGTGCTTTTGAGCTTAAATCTACTCTTTTCTTTAAACATTTGTGCCATCTAAAACGACAATCATTCCTATCTTTTCCTGTATTTAATCCTTCTGCTATAATTGACCAATCTTTTGTTCCATTCTCTTCAATTAATTTAATAAGAACTTCATCTTCTTGTGGATTCCATTTGGTTGATTTACGACCCCTATTGTTTTTGACAGGTGATACTTTTGTTGGTGTTTTTTTAATTTTAGGGCTCTGTTCTATATCATGTTCGTCATCTTCGCCATTACTTTCTTCAATTTTGTCTACATCTGAATTTTTATTTTTTGATTTATTTTTATTATTTCTATTATTTTTATTGCTTGTGTAATTATTTTTATTATTTTTATTATTTTTATTATTTATATTATTTATATTATTTATATTATCTATATTATCTGCATTATCTATATTATGGATATTATTTATATTATTATTTATAATATTATTTATACTATTATCTATATTATGATTTATAATATTATTTATATTATTATTTATATTTTTATTATCTTTGGTATTATTGTTTTTTCCTTTTCTCATTTTTTTTTCTTTTAATTTACAAAACCAATGATATCTTCTATACTTTCTTCGAAATGCTGATCTATGATATTAGTCATTAACCTTGTATTACTTGAGTCTGAAAGTACAATATCTATTTCTTCTTCTGGAATATCATAGTAGCTTCTAATACTATTATCCTCAATATTATCTACTAAGTTTATCATTTTTTTTTAGTAAAAAATATTTAAGGTAATGTCATGAAAGTAATTTTATTAATTATTACAACTTTTCTTTATTTTAATTATTTAGTATAATAGATATCTATTATTTGTGTGAAATATTTATAGAACGAAGAAGAAAAAAAAAAAAATTGCGGTGTCGAATTAAGGGCAATGAAAAAATTTCAAAAAAAAAAAACAAAAAAAAAAAATTTTGGAAAAATAAAAAAAAAAAATTTATTTATTTATTTTTTTTTTATTTTTTATTTAATTTTTTATTTTTTTAATTTAATCTATGGGTTTAGATAAAAAGATAATTATTATATATATGTAATATATTATATATAAAATTACAATAATAATATCAAATACAGAAATAAATAAAAAAAGTAATTTACAAATAAAACAGGAAAAAATATTCGTAAAAATTCGATTTCAATATTGGCAATGAAAAAAAAAAATAATATCTTTTTTTATTTTTTATTTTTTATTTTTTTATTTTTATTTTGTTTTGAAGCCAAATAATTAGTTGCAACAAATATTAAAACCATAATATATATACATTTATATCTAATTTATAAATAAAATTTTTTTTTTTTATTTTTTTTTTTTTTATTTTATTTTTTTTTTTTTCTTGTTTTTTTATCATTTTTAATTTTAAAAAAAAAATGTTAAATGATTATATTTTTTGTTTTTTAAAATAGTTTGTAATAAAACCAAAATGGCAATTTCAGAAATTATTGAAGGATTTCCCAATGTGGGGGCAGCAAGGTAGGGTAAAAATAAATTTGTATAAAAAAAAATAAAAAAAAAGAATATAAACTAATCGAATATGAATAGAGATACCAAAGATTTACAACGTATGGAAAAATTAGGTATTACCCATATAGTTAGTTGTGCAGGTTCAGTAGCATCCCCAGAGAGATATAAAATTGCGGTAGTTATCTTACTATTTATTTTATTATTATGATTTTTATATGTCATATAATATTAATCTATGTTTATAAGGTAGAGCATTTTGAAGATGAGGAAGATGTAGATATAACAGAAAAGATAGATAAGGTATTTTGGTTTATAGAAAAAGCAAGCTCTCAAAGGGACTCGAGAGTTTTAGTACATTGTTTAGCGGGTAAAAGTAGAAGTGTATCATTAGTATTGGGATTTATTTTGAAGCATGGTTTTTTATCATTAGAGCAAACTTTTTATTCAGTTCAATTTAAGAGACCTGAAATTAGACCGAATAATGGATTTATGAATCAATTATTGGATCTAGAATTAAAAATAAGAGGAGTAGAATCATTTTCACGAGTTAAAAAGGAGTGGCAAAGTATAGTTAAATCACCACCAAACAGATCAAAGATTAGTGATTTATCTGCTCTAAGAGGTTCATCACCTAAAAGAGTTAAACAGTTATCAGCTAAAATCACCGCAACCATTACTGAATTCACTTCAATATATCTAAATGAAGAAACTTTAAAATTACTATACCAACAACATTTAGCATCGACTCACCAGACCCAACTATACGAATATACATTCTTTTGTAAAGAGGTTCAACAATATCTTTCAACAACCACAAACAAAGCTCAAGAGTTTACCAAAGTAAACCATTTCGTAGATTGGTCAGATATAGTAAAATATTTAGAAGACTCTATTGAATCCCTTGTAAAATATAATTGTATCGATCAATAGTTAATATAAATAATAATAATAATTATAATAATAATAATAATAATAATATTAAAAATAATATAATAATTTTAATTTCATATTTAATTTTTATTATCATAAAAAAAAACAGCAATATGATAATAAAATTTTAAAATAAAATTAAATTTTATCCATGTGGTGTTTGTACACTTTGTTCAAATCTAAAAAAATTATTACTCTTATTTGTGTGTGTGTATGTGTGAATTTATTTTTTTTTTTAAAAAGTTAAGAGGTCTAATATGCCAAGGGTGGGTTTTTTATTTTATTTTAATTTTTATTTTTATTAGGGGTATATTATTTAATAACTTTTATTTTTATTCACTTTACATTTTGGGAAAAAACGATTTATATGAAAAAAATATCCATTATTAAACAAGATAAAAAAAAAATTATTAAATTTAAAATTTAAAATTTAATTATTTAATAATTTAAATTTCAATATTAAAATTTTAAATAATACTTTTTTCAATTTTTTTTATTTAATAATATTAAATTATAATATATTAAAAAAAAAACTGTACTTATATTAAATATATAATTATATAAATATAATATGGAAGAGCAATTCGAGTTTTTAAACAAATCACCCTCAACCAATTCAATAAATTGTGATGGTTTTGAAGAAGAGGAAGAGTGGATTCTATTAAATGAAGTTATGAATTCTCCATTTTATACAGGTAATTTTGACGGTAATGATGAATTAGAAGCTGTATTTCCTTCTGAATTTTCACTAAACTCACCTCAAAAAATGAAAAATGAATATGAAAATTTAAATGAAAACATATCAATACTATTAGAGGAAGAGCAAGAAGAAGAGGAACCATATAAACCATATCAATCATTAATTTTAACACCTGAATTTTTAATATCATTGGAAGTTTTCTCAAAAAATATGAATTGGTTATCAAAAGAAGTAGCTGTAAAGTAAAGTATAAAGAAAACTATTAATATAATTTTAATTATATGTTTTACTAATTAAATTATTTATTATTAATTTTAGGTGTGTTCAATCCTCTCAAATCACAACCAAAAAAATAATATCTTTGTCAAAAAGTATAAGAAATCAATGTAGAGCCATTAGTAGTATGACAAGTTCAAACTCTTTCATGAACTATGGTGTACAAATTTAAATACAACTATTTATTACAATTATTTCATTTGTTATTAATATTTTTATATAATTTTAATTCTAATAAAATTTAAATTAATTATTTTAAAAATTTAGCGGTTGTTCACACTTTTTTATTTTTTATATTTTTATGAAAAAAGTACAAGTTTATTATTATTTTGTTTAAATAAATTATATTTTATGAAATTTAATTTAATTTTATTATTTTATTCATTTAATCTAGATGATCGAAAAAAAAAAAAAAAAAAAAACAAAAATTATTTCGGTTTTAGAAATATAAAAAAAAACTATTTTAATTTATTATTTTTTTTTTTATTTTTTTTAAATTTTTTTTAAAAATAACACTGTTTATAATTTTTACTTTTTTTTTAAAAACAATTATCTATTTTGTATTTTATTTTCATTTTAAATATTAATTTTATTTATATTTCAATAATAAATTTATAATCAGAAAAAACAAAAAAAAAAGATGGGATTGTTAGGTAAAATTTTTAAAAAGAAAAAAGATGGTGAAGAAAAAGAAAAAGATAAAGATAGTAATATAAGCAACAACAGCAGTAACAACAATAACAATAATAAAACCAAAAATATCAATAGATCATCATCAGATATAAATAAAAGTAATAAAGATTTAAAAAATTTAACAAATAGCCCAAATAGTAAATCATTACAAAATGTCAACTATATCGAAGAAGAAGAAATTATATTAAATAATGTTGTAATCGATAAATTCTTTTTATTGGACAATAGCAGCAGATTTACAAAAGATACCAATGATCAAATTTTTTATAAAGCATGGAGAATCGAAGAGATCAGATTCCAGATATTTAGACATTTTTCATTGAACTCTATCCCCAGTCAAAGCAGCACCATTATCTTTACAGATCTATTTAATAAAAAGCTAGTAAAGGGTTTCATCCCAGACACTACCAAGTCGATTACATTTGGACGTAGATTCAATCAGGTTCTCGAAGTGGGAAGCATTCCAGAGTCAGTTACATATTTAAAGTTTGGTGATGATTTTTCGCAATTATCAATTGGACCCAACATTTTACCAAAGTCATTAAAAACTCTTATATTTGGCAACTATTTTAACACCCCATTAAATCGTATTGCCTTACCACAAAACCTTGAAACATTGGTATTGGCAAAATGTAATAGTGAACACTTACCAGGAAAAATTCCAGCATCAGTCACAGATTTAAATTTGGGCGAAGTAACAGGACGTACATTAGCTCCAGGTGATATACCAGAAAATGTACAAACTCTTACTATTGACTGCTCATCACTTTTAAAATGTCCACTTGTCGATTCGAAATCAATACCTTCATCAGTTCGTACTCTTAATTTTGGTAAACAATTCAACCAGCCATTATTAGAGAACTCTATTCCTGATGGTGTCACTACTCTTACACTTGGTGACTCTTTTAACCAACCATTAGCACCATCAACTATTGGTCCATCCATTGGTATGTTAGTATTTGGTAATGGCTTCAATCAAACCATTCAGCCAGGCTGTTTACCAAGCTCTCTAGGTATTCTCGAATTTGGTGATGCCTATAACAAACCATTCATCTTTGGTTCAATACCAGACAGTGTATTCTACTTGGATCTCGGTAGATCATATAATATACCTTTAGCCAATTTACCAAATGGTCTTATGTCACTAAAATTAGGTCGTAGTTTTAAACAACAAATTACATTGGATGTATTACCACAAAACATTGCAGAGCTTTATTTAATTAAAGATTTTGATAAAACTTTAATCAGTTACGACATACCAAAAAATATTTTAAAAATTAATGAAAAAAATTAAATAAAATAATATAATGGTAATAATAATAATAATAATAATTAATAAATATGTAAATAAATAATGTATTTGTAAAAAAATAAAAAAAATAAAATTACACCAACCATTTTAAATTTTATTTCATTTTAATTCTTCTACCTATACTCTATCGTTATTAAATATCTCAATATTAAATATATAATTGTAAATGATTCAATCTAAATTCATATAGAATCATATATCTATTATCAAAAAATGGTATTCATTCCCACCCTCCATTTTTTATTTCATATTTTTTTTACCCCACCCCATAATTTCTTATTAATTAATTAATTAAATGTGTGCTTATTTTACAATTATTCCCAATTTAGTAAAAAAAATAATTAAAAAACACTTATGATCATATATCATCATTAAGCAATGGATTTTTGTTAATTTAAACTATTTACAAATAAATTTTATTTTATTTTATTTTATTTTTTCCTATTTACAATTTTTTTTTAATATTGAATAAATAAATAAATATTTCTTTTTTTTATACAAAAAGCTGTTTAGTATAAGTTTTTAAAAACAATATCTTAGCTGTAGCATAAAAATGGTCTTGTCATTAATTTAGTAGTAACTAAATGGTTACTGCAGATATTTCTATTATAACTATTCTCATTTTGATTTTCATTTTTATTGATGGAAATAATATTATTTTCTAATGTAGTTTTAAAATTAATTTTGATTAATGATTCTAGAATATGATTAAAAAAAAAATTAATATTAATTATTTTAAGAATGTGTAATTAAATATAAATACTTACTTAATAACATTTTATTTTTTATATTTTGTTTATATTATAAGCTTTAAGTTTTAATTGATAATATAATTTAAATATTTTTTTTTTAATTTATAGTTTTTATTTTTTTTATAAAAACTCAAAGAGTTAATTGATTGTTAAATTGGTTATTCCTTCTTTCTTTTTTTTTAAAAAATAATTAAATAAATAAAAATAATTTTTAATATTGTTATCATTAGAATCATATCTATTAAAATCTAGAATGATTTTAAGAAATGATAACATTATCAAAAAAAATTAAATTATCTTTTTTAACCCCACTATTTAAAAATCAATACAGGAAAAAAAAATAAAGTTTTTTTTTATTCATATTAATTATTTTTATAATTACTTTTAAACAATATATTTGATATGTAACCTTATATATAAAGTTATTGTTATATAGTTGTGTTAAGATATGAACACCCTTGTCGTTAAAGATAACTTAATTTTTTAAAAAAGCTATTTTTATATGGTAATATCCTGTAAAGCAAAAAAACAAATATATGTTTTCTCTTTAACACATTCTTTAAATTAAACACTTCTTTAAATAAACTATTAAGAACCAATATTTTTAAAGTCGAGACATTATATAATAATATTAATTTTTTTTATTTTATTTTTCAATAGATTCTATTGACCCTATATATTTTAAATAATATTTTTCGTCATACAACAATTATAGTAATTTAAAAATAGGGTAAATTTAAATTACAACATATCAACATAATTATTAAAAAAATAAAAAATAAATATAGAAATAACTATATATACAAAAACTTTAATTCAATACCTTTGAAATAATTTTGTAAATAACTTAACACATGATTATGATATACACACAAGTCACATGTGTCACTGTTTAGTATTAATGCATACATACACAAAAATTAAATCAAAATAATAATAAAAAATAAAACCCTGGTAGATATAAAGAGTTAATGTAGGAATTTGTTGTTGTTGTTGTTGTTGATATTATATTATTATTTTATGTTTTTTTTTTATATAAAAAATTTTTTATTTAGTTTTTTTTTGGTCTCTTTTATTTTTTTATTTTTTTTTTAATGCTTTTTTTTTAATTTTAAAATGATTATTTTTTTATAAATCATCATCATCCATTAAATCTTCAATATCTTCGTCTAAACCATCATCTTCGTCGTCATCACCACCCATACCATCAAATTCGTCGGAATCAGAATCTTCATTGTCATCGGTCATATCACCATCTTCGTCTTGATTGGCATCTTCGTTGTCACTTGCTTCGTCATAAACAAGAGTTGGGTCGTATTCAACTGATTCTGTATTAACTGATTTAGTTTGACTTTGAATTAAATCGAATTTACCAACTAATTTTGATAATCTATTATGTAAATCAAATTTATCTTGAACAATTGAATTTAAAACTGATAATTTTTTTGAAAGGTTTGGAACTGATAATAAATATCCTGAATGATCTTTGATAATACAATTGATCCATGGTAATACAATTAATCTATAAAAAATAAACGTATATTAGTATCATACTAATAAAACTAAAAAATATAGTGTGAATATGTAATGATAACTTACGATTTTGAATTATCAGTTGCTAAATATTTTAATAATTTAACTAAAAGACTATATGCGTATGGTGATGGAAGTGATTTAACGGTGCTTTGGATTACAGAGAAATTAACTTTAATTGATGATAATAAGAGATTATCATTATCTGCTTTTAATGATTGGGTGATCAAATCGACAATAGTACCAGCACTAGCTATTGAATCATTATTTTTCTTTATATTTGGTAAATTAATTTTTTCTTGTTTCATTTCTACAGCATTTCCTGAAATTGCAACACTGTCATTTGAAATTTTTTGTTTTTTATTTGTACTTGAAGCTTTATCAAATTCGCTTGATCTTTCTAATGTAATTGATTTAATGAAAATATTTTTATCAAAGAATTTCTAAATATTTTAAAAATTAGATTAATAAATAATTAATTTAAAAAATAAAGTGAAAATAAAATAAAGAAAATACTTACAACTCTTTCAAAATGATATTTCTCTTTTTCGAAAATTGATAAAACTAATTCGGTTGTACTAATTAAATTCATTGAATAAATATTTTGGGAGTTTGGATTGATTTCAGAGACTGGTGATTCGGCACCTTTATTATATTGTTCATCTTGATAGTAAGCAAAAATATTAACTTGTGAAGATTCTAAGAGTGCAGAAATAAGATATTGGGTGATGTTTTTATTGGAACGTTTAATATCGTGTGTGAAAACTGAAAGTGATTGGACTGGACCATTTGCGTTTAATGTAAAAGTAACTGTAGAATCATTTGCTGTGAGTTTGTCCATGGCATAGATTGAAACTAAACTATCTTTTTTGTGAAGAACTAAATATTTATCATCTTGAGTGAATGTAATCTCTTTGATGTTTTGTGAACCAATATTTGAAATCTTTTTGCTGTCTCTAAAGTTGGAGAGATCAACAATTTGAATACCATTATTTGCTAAAATTAATTGAGTTTCTTTATTATTTAATGTCATACTTGAAACCATCTTTTCTGAGGCTTGTAAATTTCTAATACTCTTCTTGCTTGAGCAATCCCATTGATAAACTTTACCTTGTGTATCTGCAGTGAAAAGATACTTTTTACCTAAAACTACTGCAGTAATGGTTTTTGAATGTGTTGAAAATACGCCCTTCTTTTTAAAATCAATAACATCATATAAATAACATGTACCTGAACTTGAAACTGCAACTAAATTTTTTAAATTTTCTTTCTATAAAAATTATTATTGTTATTATAATTATCTATATTAATATAATGTTATTTATTTTTCAATGATTGATGATATTGTATTTTATGATAATTACAGATTCTGTTTTATTATGGCTTGAAAAAGCTAATAAAGTATATTCGTTTTCAGTTTCTTCTACTTCTGTGAAACTATGTAAAAGTTTACCGTTGAATGAATTATAAACTTCGATTCTGTTGTCTTTGCCAACACGTGCAAATAATTCTCTATCTTTATCATATGTAGTGACTGACATTTTTAAATCTAACTCTTTTTACTATAGAGATACTTTTTACAAATGAAAAATATAGATTATGATTTTGTTTAAAAACTCGTTAAAGAAAAAAAAAAAAAAAAAAAAAAAAACTTTTTTCGTTTTTTTTAAAATTTTTTTTTTATAAATTTTTTTTATTTTTTATTTTTATTTTTTTAAATTTATTTTTTCTTTTTTTATTTATTTTAAAAATAATATAAATATTGCATTTCCTTTGGTTATTACATATCTTAAGTAATATATCAAAATTCCCTAAAATAACCATTTTTTTTTTATCTTTTTTTTTTTTTTTTATTTATTGTTTCATAAAAAAACAAAAAAGGGACAAAACAAAATAAAAATCTTTTTTTTTTTGGTGATGTGCATATGTCTTCGCTACTATGGGAATAGATTAGATTTAGATGCACTCACCATTCAATGTTCTATTTTAATATAACAAAACTGGTTTAATTTTTTCGATAAAACCTCATTTTATCCAAGATAGAAAATTTTAATTTTACAAAAGTTTTTATTTATTTTTTATTTATCTCTTTATGATAAATAAATTTTAAATGTATTTGAATAATCTTTTTTCTTGTTTATGGTTATTGTTAAAAGACCGTTGTTGTATTGTGTTTTGATAGTTGATAAATCTAATGTATATATTATTCTGGTTAAATCTAAATATTTTTTGAATTTTCCATATGATCTTTCGCTTATATATTTTCTAACTTGATCTTTAGTAGCGTCAGTGGTGGCAGTATTGGTAGTACTTGATTCAGATTTGCTTTCTTTATTTGATGACTGTAAACTAGTGGAGGTAGTGTTGGCAGTATCAGAGGTGCTAATATCTTCAAATTCTTCAATAGATGGTTCGTTATCGGTTTGTGTAGTGGCAGTGGTGGTGTTGGCGGTTACAACAATGTTATTTTTATAAGTTGATCTTTTCTTTTCGCCTTGAATATATAGCTTTGAATCTTTAATTTCAATTTGAATATCATCTTTATTTACACCTGCTAATTCAGTTTCAATAATAAATGAATCTTTAGTTTCAATAACATCTGATTCTGGTATAAAATTGATTATTTCTTTTTTTATTTGAAATGATTTAAAATCATTATTATTTAAATGTTGATTTAATAAGATATCAAAAATAGTTGCCATTTTATTTTATTATTAATTTTTATTAATATATTAGAATTTACTTCTTAAAAATTTAAATGAATATTTATTTATTTGTTTATTTGTTTATTTGTTGAATGAATGAATAAAATTAATAAAAAATTTTAATTTATAATTTTTTTTTTATGATAATATTTAAATTAAAGCCCATTCTTTTATTAAAATTCTTTAAATAAACGGTGATTACATATTTATTTTTTGATCAGTTTTTTTTAAAATTAAAAATAATTTTAAATGAAATTTTTGAGGAAATTATTTAAAAATTAAAAAAATTTTAATTAAAAAAATAAAATTTTTTTTTTTTTTTTTTTTTTTTTTAATTTTGAGAAATTTCATTTTAAAATGAATTCTTATAAATACTATTTAGAAAAACTAAAATTGCATTTAGAACTTAAAACAAAAATTATAAAAAAAAATAAAATATCATTATCTCATTTATAAATATATATACAATTTTTGAAAATTTATTGAGTCACCAAATAAATAATGGTTTTAATGAAACCACCAATTTAGGTTTTGTTCCAGTTCTTGACGTAGTCCAAACAAATTCATTTATTATTGGAATTGAATTAGTTGGTGTAAATAAAAATGATATTCAAATTGAAATTAAAGACTGAATATTCAAATCGAAATTAGAGATTCAAAGTTATATATTCAGGGTCAAAGAAAAGACAAACTTATAAAAATTGTTATTTGGTTTAATAGTTCAAGTGCTGATAGAGCATAATGCTATAAAGTGGTCAAATAAAGATAGTTTGGAAATAGGTTGAAAGGGAATGGAAAAGTGTGGCTCACTCTGCTTTCCAATTGCCATTTATCTAACCGATGAGTTTAGTGAAAAATAGAAAAATTTGGATGATAAAAAAAAAAATTTTGTATTTTTATTTATGATAAAGATAATTTTATAAATATAAATCTTTATCAAGAAGATAAACATTAACGATAGTTGAATTATTTTTATTTATTATTAGAATAAAGAAAAATAGACTATAGATTTTTTTTTTTTTTTTGAAATAAACAACACATTTCAGATAATTGTTGATTGTCACCAAAAATAAA
>NW_003519480.1:0-71049 GCF_000190715.1 Dictyostelium purpureum | reverse complement strand
TTTTTTTTTTTCTATTATTATTTTAATTATTTTTTATTATTTTTTTTTTATTTTTTTTTTTTAAAATAAAAATTTTTTATTTTTTTTTTTATTTTTTTATTTTTTTAATTTTTGGGATTTATATACAAATTTTTATTAACGTCTTATACTTTTTAAAAATCACACATAAATCAATATTATTACTTTAGAGTACAGTAAATAGCAACAATAATTATATCTTTTAAATAATTTTATTTTATATTTTAAATATTTATTTTAAAAAGATATTTAAAAAAAAAAAAAACACACACAAAAAATTCAATATTATTTTTTAAAATATCATTATGCTCAAAAACCAAGGAGAAATAAAAGTAACATTATCATTAAATAACAACATTAATAATATATTATTTATAATAGTATCATTTCTCCAACAAATAATTTATACAACAGCAATACACAAAGAAATTTTTAAAAATTTAAATTCAGTTTATTGGGGTTATTTTAGTTCAATTGGATAAATACTTATTATAATAGTAACAATAGCAATAATAATAATAGTAATAGTAGTATTTTTAAAATAAATATTAAAAACTAATATCAACACAACAACTAAATCAATCAAGAAAGAAAAATGAGAGCAGCATTAGAAGAATACAATTCAAAGTTTTCAGACGATACAACACCAGTAACACCAAGTAGTTCATTTGTAGATACAAGCACATTGGCACCAAGAAGAAGAGGAGCAACAGTCCATGGAGCTAGAGAATATCATGTCCCATCTGATTTAAGAACAGGTATCAGTAATAATCCATATAATGGCGTTGGCAATAATTCGTCATCAACAGCAATTACATCGGGTACAGTCGCACCATCATCATCAATGACTAATCACCAAAAAGAAGATGACTCATATACCTCATTAAAGATGCGTTACCTCAGATCATTAAATATAAGTATTCAACAAGCACCACCAGCTAAAGATAACAATATATCAGCATCAGCACCAATACCTATTCCAATAGCGTTATCAATGGGCAGAGGCGATTTGGATTCAGACTCTGATATTTCAGATAAGGAAGATGAAGATACTGAGGGTAGTTCATATGATAATAATAGTAATAGTAATAATAACAATAAAACATCAACTAGTTTTCGAAATACAGTTGCAAACTCCTATCTTAGTAGTAATCAATTTAAAAACAATTTAAATACTTTTGTAGATACAGATTTAACAAACAATAAAAATATAAACAATACAGATAATAATGATAATGGTAAAGCTGGTGGTATTAATGGTATAAATACTTTAAGTAGTCAATTTAATAACAATAATACAATCGAAATTTCAAAAATAAATATAAACAAGCAAAGTGTTAATAATAGTAATAGTAGCTCAAATAATAATAAAAATAAAGCAATTATAGGCTTTAATGTAAATGATAAAAATGACAATAGTAATGGTTTTTCAAGTTCACCAAATGATGACAATGGTTTAAATGCTCCAAGAAAAGATTCAAAAGGAAAAGGAAAGCACAAATTTATACCTCCACATGAATTACTTGGCACAAATGGTGATGAATCTTTAATTACAAATCATTCAATTCCTGGCACAAGAAAGGTGTTTGCTGAATAAAAAAAAAAAATTCAAAAAAATCGAAAAAAAAAAATTCAAAAAAAAAAAAAAAAAAAAAAAATTATTTATCTTCAAAAATAAATTATAATAACTTTATTTATCTAATTTTATTGATCTTAAATTTCATTTTGCTTCATTTCATTATTATTATTTTAATTTTTTTATTTTTATTTAAAAAATGTCTTAATACTATTTTAATTATTAAAATACCATTTTTATTATAATAATTAAAAATAGTAATATGACCACCTTAATTTTAAATATTTTTGTAATTTTACAATAATACATTCTTTCTTCAAATTTCATCTTCCATAGAAAAATCAAAATAGATTTTTTGCCAAACTTGACTCACAATTGTGATAAAAATCATAATTTTATTTTAATTTTTTTTAAAATAAAAATAAAATTTTTTTTTTTTTGTAATTTTTTTAAAATATTTTTCATATTAAAAAAAAATTATCATAATTATTTGTATATAACCACAAACACGCAGTTACCCACATATTTGTATTTGTATATATATTATATATAATTTATTTGTTTTTAATTTTATTTTTTATTCTTTTCATATTTCTTTTTCTTTTTTGTTGTGTGTTTATTTTTCTCTTTTATCTTTTTATTTTATTTTTATTTAATCACCACATTTTGTTTGGATATTTTTTCCTCTTTTTCTTTTTCTTTAATTTTTATAATCTGATCTTTTTTTTTATTTATTTTAATTAAAATATCAAAATAAAAACCATTTTTTTTTTTTTATTTTTTTATTTATTTATAGCCATTCTGTTTTGTTTTATTTGTAAAAATAATAATTTATAAAATAAACAGTGTTGTATGTAAAAAAAATGAAAATAATTTTATCATTAATTCTATTAATTTTAACAATTAGCTTTGTGAAATCAGAAAATGTAAGAATAAATAATATTAAAAACTATAATAATAATAAATATAATAATAAATATAATAATAAAGTATCATCAAGCAGTACCAATGACGATAGTTCATTCGAGCCAAGCAACAACCCATTCATTGTTCAATACAATGCACAAAGAGGTCAATTGGTTGGAGCAGAAGATAAATTAAAAGTGGGATACTATACAAATTTTAACCAAAAGGAGAATCAAGCAAATGGTATTTTTTCAAGTATTCTCCAAGAAGAACAGCTAAAATATTCAAATGTTGATCCAGCAGCTGTTAACTTTTTTGCAGTAAGTCATTAAAAACCATAGGAAAAAACTACATTATAAACCCAACAAAAACTAATAATCTTTTTAGGAAAAAGAGTTTATTGATAATAACTCAGTTATATTTAAAATTATACAAAAAATGCCAAAGGGATCAGCTCTTCACATACATCAAGATTCCTCTGCCACTTACGACTATTTAGTTTACAATGGAACCTATTTACCAAATTGCTATATTTATATTGTAAAGGAAAATGATAACGACCCTAGTATCCTAAGCCAAAATGGTACATTCTATTTCTTTAAAAATACACCAACCGATCCTCGTTGGAACTTACTCTCTGACTTAAGAGCTAAGTCAAATAATGTTTCTTCATTTGACCAAACACTTTACACCTCACTCACTTTAATCAACGAAGACTATGGCAGTTATGAACAACTCTGGGACAAATTTGATGGAATATTTGCAAGAGTATCTGGGTTGGTCAATTATATCCCAATTACAGTAGGCTATATGACACATCTTTTCCAACAAACTGTTCAAGATAATATTCAACACATCGAGCTACGTAAAACCCTTGGCACAAACTTCTATGATCTTCAAGGTAATACCTATGATGATGTATGGTTCTTAAATGTAACTCAACAACTTTTAGCAGAATTTAAAACAAAAAATAATATGCCAGAATTCGGTTTAAAGGTAATTTATATTAAATATTTATTTATTTGTTTTTAAAAACGGCAAACTTTTAAATAATTTTTTTATACTAATTTTTTATTTTCTATTATGATTAGATTGTAGGATGTGACCCACGTCATACTTCAAACCAATCATTAATTTTAGATCATATGTATTTTGCTTTAGATATGGTTAACAAATACCCAGACTTTTTTGTTGGATATGATTTAGTTGGTCCAGAGGACAACGGTTACAGTCTTTTATACTTTATCGATCAATTTGCCGAAATCAATGAAGAAAGTTTAAAGAGAAAATATCCCCTAAACTATTATTTCCATGCTGGTGAAACCATTCTTTATAACAACACAAACCTTTATGATGCAGTTTTATTAAAAACAAAGAGAATTGGTCATGGTTTACAACTCACAAAACATCCACTCCTTATGGAAGCTGTATTAAAAGATAATATTGGTATCGAAGTTTGTCCAATTTCAAATCAAGTTTTAGGATTTGTATCAGATATGAGAACTCATCCAGCTTTTGATCTTTTAGAACAAGGTTTTCCATTAACCATCTCTCCAGATGATCCAGCCATTTACAATTACTACGGTTTAAGTTATGACTTTTTCGAAGTTACTTATGGATGGGGTTTGGACTTAAAACAATTAAAACAATTATGTATTAACTCGATTCAACAATCATCACTCTTTGATCAAAACGAATATAATACTTTATATCAAGCCTGGGAAAATAAATGGTTTGAATTTATTGACTTTATCATCAATAATTTTGATCAAAAAAATAATTAAAAAAAAAAAAAAAAAAAATAGATAAATTATCTTTTTTTTTTTTCATTAAAAATAGATTCTAAATAAAAATTATTGTTTAACCCCAAATAAATATATTTAAGTATTTCTAACTTATAAATAAATATTAAATATATAATAAATAATAAAATAAAATAAATTTTATTATATTTTTTAAAAAATTAATTTTATTTTTTTTTGAGAAATTTAAAAAAAAATTATTTAATTAAATAATTTTATAATATTTTTATTTAATAAATAATTTTTTTTTTTTAAATTTGAAATAAATCACTAAAATATTTTTTTTTAAATTTTAATAGACCATTTTCATTTTTTCTATTTTTTTTTTAAATTTTATATTTTATTATTTATTTGTTTTTTATCCAGTTTTGTAAAATATCTAATAAATTCCTTTTATTATTTTGTTTTTGTTTTTTTAGTTATGTCTTCAAATTATATTTTATCACCCCTCTTCGAAGATAATGAAGAATCAAGGGAAATAAAAAAAAATCTTATCGAGGACTATATTAAAGCAGTAAAAGAGGAATATTTAAAGAAAGGGGATGGTACTATAGGACCACCTATGGACAAAGTACGTGCTGTGCTCGATTCAACTCCATTATCTATTTTAGAATCACAACAAAATAAAAAGATTTTTTCAACTCACTATGGATCTTTATTTTGTACTCCATATGTATGTACACCTATTATTAAAATTTTACAAAAATGTTATTTATACTAACATATTTATAAGCTTGATCCCATAAATGGAGATTATATTTATAATATAGGTCTTTTTAATTTTATTTTTCTTCCAACACTGCCACTAGCATGCTTTCAAAAGTATCAAAGTGAATTTCGTCAATTACAAAAACTAGGCCAAGGTGGATATGGGTCGGTATTTCTAGCAAAAACGTTAAGGGATTCTAAAGAATATGCTATTAAAATAGTTAATTTCAGAGTATCCTCTTCTGAACCTTTAGAAATCTTTTACGATGAAAGAGAAGTTTATAGAGAAGTTAGAGTATTAGAAAAATTAAATCATAAAAATATTTTAAAACAGTACTCTGCTTGGTGTGAATTAGATACATCAATTGGCAATTCGACACAATTTGGTTCTGAAGAAGGTAGCATGGGTACAAATAAAGAAAGTACTGATGTTTATGAAATAGACAAAGAAAACACTAATGTTTCGGATTCTTCTCCCTCAATCCCAACTGGTGATTCGAACCAATTTGGTTCTGAAGAAGGTAGCATGGGTATAAATAAAGAAAGTACTGATATTTATAATGTTTCTTCTTCAAATGAAAACAGATATTCAAAAAGTTCAAATTATAACCCAACTTTTAATTCAAAAGAGAATAATAATAATAACCAAACCATTAATCCAAAAGAGAATAATAACAACGATATCATAATAAATTGTTCAATGTTTATTCAAACTGAATATTGCCAAGGTACCTTAAATGATTTAATGGAAAATCCAGAATTTAATCTAAAGAGTAAAAGAGAAGTTCTTTTAATTTCATATCAAATTATAGAAGGTGTAGATTATTTGCATTCTGAGGGTTTGATGCATCGAGATCTTAAACCATCAAATATTTTCCTCAATCAAGATATCATTAAAATTGGTGATTTTGGTTTAGCTAAACCCATAAATCACCTAAGTAATTATAAAACCTTACCAGGTTCAAGAGTCTCATTTCCCCACACTACCCAAATTGGCACTAAGATATATGCATCACCCGAGCAAGAAGAGGAATGGTTATTAACGGAATATACGGAAAAAGTGGATATCTATAGCTGTGGTATAATATTATTTGAATTACTATGTGGTCATTTTTTAACACAATCCGAAAGAAAAACATCAATTGATAATTTACTTATGTAAATATTATTATCAAATCTATATATATATTTAAATTATACTAACTATAGTTTATTTTAGGAAAGAAACTCTACCAAGATCATTTTCAGAAGATGAAAAATCGCTAATTAAAAATATGGTTAAAAAGAACCCTAGTGAACGACCTTCTGCAAAAGAGGTATTAACTCTTTTAGAAAATTTATTAAAGAAATTATAAATTTAGAAAAAAATTTAAATAATAAAAAATATAAAAACAAAATCCGATATCCAAAAATATAAATATACTTATATATTAATAAAAGATATAGTAAAAAAAAATTCAAGTCTATTATATTTTTATTTGTATTTTATTTAATATTAATCTTTCTCCTCACCATCCCATTCATTTTTAATTAAATAGTCGTCTTTTAAAATATCCCATTCTTCACCATCTTGACCATATTCATCTTCATCACCTGCTTTCTTTACTTTACTATTCTTTAATGTTTAAAATTGATTTTTTGAAACTATTAGAGATTTAAATTAAATAATTTAATTAGTATTTCTATTTGGTGTATAGGCACCTATATATAATAATAACAATAAACTAAAACAAATATACATACTATTTTTTAATTTTGAATCTACCAAAGTGGTCATTCCAGAAGATTGATGTTGGGTTATATTTATTATATCATTTTTTTTTTTTTTTTAATTATTTTTTTTTTAAATTATTAAAAATTTTAAAACCTATAGTATAATTTAAATCTAAAGAAATTTTAAAATGGTCAAGAGTGTCAAAAAAAAAAGGTCATTTTTTCATTGCCTTTTATCATGCTTCGTTAGTTTATATAACTGCCTAAAAAAAATATTTTTTTTTTATTTTTTATTTTTTCTAATTTAATTTTTTTTTTTTTTTTTTTTATTTTATTTTTTTTAATTTTTAAATTTTTATTTATTTTTTTTAAATTTTTTTTATTTTTTTATTTTTTGTTTTTTTCTATATTATATATTTATTATTTTGTGGGTGAAAACTTTTTGTTTGGTTTTTTTATACAAAAATAAAATATATTTTTTATTCTTTAAATTTATTATTTATATATTGTAACATCATAGTAAAAAAATCTTTTTATTTAATTTTTTAATAAAACTTTTTTATAAATTAATAATATTATTATCTTTAATTAAAATTTTTTTTTTTTTTTCAACTTTATATACATTCTCAAAATGAATAACAGAAACAGCGAAGAAAAGGTAACACAACAATGCATTCAAAAATTAGAAGAGTTATTAAAATTAGAAGAAAATAGATATTGTGTTGATTGTGGTGCTAAAAGTAGGTATAGAATTATAAAGATTTATTTAATAAATTGTAAAATCACTAACACATATTTGTTTGTTTATTTACATAGATCCAAGATGGTGTTCAACAAATTTAGGTATCTTTATTTGTATGAGATGCTCAGGTATTCATCGTTCATTAGGTGTCCATATTTCAAAAGTTAGAAGTGTAACCTTGGATAAATGGAATTTCGATTTATTAGAACAAATGCAAAACATGGGTAACCGTAAAGCTAACCAAATTTATGAAGAGTTTATGCCAGCTCATTTCAGAAAGCCAGATCATAATACTGATACTCAGTAAGTAGTTAAAAAAAAACAAAGAAAAGAAAACAAAAAAATATTAATATTAATTTCAATTTTTAGTACTTTAGAACAATTTATTAGAGGTAAATATGAAAGAAAAGAGTTTATGAGAAAAGACTCACGTGTAAATCAACCAGTTAGACGTGAAGGACCAGGTGGTGGTTTTGCTTCAACTAATACAGAACTTCGTTCATACAGTTCATATAACAATAATAACTTTAATGATAATAGAGGAAACAATAATAACTATAGCAACAATAGCAGCAATAATAATAATAATCAACCACCACAAAAATATAACACAGTTGGCCATGGAAGTAACCAATCATCAACTAGACCATCATTAGCAAATAGCTTTGCCACCGAAATGGGTAACAATGGTTTCAATAGCAACAATAGCAACAACAATAACTTTAACAAAAATATCAGCAACAACAATACCAACAACTTTAATAATAGCAACAATTTTAATAATAGTAATAATAATATGAATGTTAAACCACCAACCCCAGTTCCAACAAAAAGTAATATTTCATTAATTGACGACTGGAATGGCGCCTCAAATAAAAAATCATTAATCGATGATGATTTCAAAATTGTTTCAAATCCACAAAATCAACCACACAGCACATTCGATCCATTCTCTTCAAGCAATAATAGTAATAATAACAATAATGCCAATAATAATATGAATGGTGGCATGATGAACAATAATATGAACAACAATATGATGAATGGTGGTATGAATGGTAACAATATGAACAGAGGAATGGGTATGTCACCAATGAACAATGGAATGCCAATGGGCAATGGAATGGGCATGAACAACGGAATGCCAATGAACAATGGAATGGGCATGAACAATGGTATGGGTATGAACAATGGAATGGGTATGAGTAATGGAATGGGAATAAATATGAATATGGGAGTTTCACCAATGAACAATGGAATGCAAATGAACAACGGTATGGGTATGAACAATGGTATGGGTATGAACAACGGTATGAGCATGAACAATGGTATGGGCATGAACAACGGTATGGGCATGAACAATGGAATGGGCATGAACAATGGCATGGGAATGAACAATGGTATGGGAATGGGAATGGGAATGAATATGAACAACAATATGAACAAACCAATGGGTGGAATGAATATGGGTATGAACGGTATGTCCCCAATGGGCGGAATGAATATGGGTATGAATGCTATGTCTCCAATGGGCGGAATGGGCTTTGGAATGAACGCCATGGCACCAACCTCATTTGGTAGCTCTACTCCAACCTCAGCCACTCCAACTCCACCACAACCATCTCAATTTTCTTCATTAGATTCATTAATGTTTACTTCACCATCAAAACAATCATCACCAATGCCATCAAACAACATTCAACCAATTGCAGCAAATAATCCAAACAACTCTTCAAATGTTAACAACCTTTTCTTTTAAATAATTATACGCATTTATAATTATTTTTTATTTAAATAATAATATTAATAAAAAAAAATAAAAAAATAAAAAAAAGATAATTAGATTTTTTTTAATCCCAAAATAAAAAAAAAACTATATTTATTATTTATAAAACTAAATAAATTTATTATATTTTTTATTTATAATAAATTTAATTTTAATTTGTTATTTTCTTTTGTTAAATTAAATACATGATCGAATTCGCTTTGTACACTAACATCGTGATCGATGACAAAGATTGAATCTTTTTCTTGAAGATTTCTCATAAGATCGCAAATGATTGGCTTTACAGAGGAGTCTAAATGATTTGTTAATTCATCAATTGCCATAAATGTTACTCTTGAACCTGAATGATTATAAATAACTTCACTAAGAGCAAATGGACTGTATGAAAGCTCTAAACAACGTCTTTGGCCACCTGATAACTGGTTAAATGAACGAGGTTTTGCTAATTTGGTTTCTGGATCCAGTTCGAATATGTCAATCGATAGTTCGTCATCTTGAATAGAAAGAGAAGTAAATAGTTGGCCTTTAGAAAGCTTTGAAAGATATTCGTTTGCGTAACTTTCAACCTCTTTTACAACACTTTGCAATGCCAGCATGGGTAAACCATTTGAATTGAAACCATCCTCCCAAAATTCTAATTCTTTAAATTTGATTTCTGCTTCTTTTAGTTTATCATTAAGACTTTGAACTTCAGTTGTTAAACTATTGATATTTAATTCCTTTTCATCAACCTTCTCTTTAAAGGGATCTTTGTTATTTTCTAATTGGCTTAATCTAGATTCCTTATCGCTAATGGATTGCTTTAAAAAGTTTATATTTATTTCATTTTTTGATAACTCTTCCAATTGTTTAGTAATTTCTTGTAAGGTGATTTGATTTGTTTGTATTTCAAGCTGATTTAGTTTTTTATTTATTTCGAATTCCTTTTCAATTTCTTTGAGTTTATCTACAAGTTCGTCGTTTTCATGTTCAATGTCAAAAATTTGATGCTGTTGTTTTTCTATGGACTCTTTGAATTTTAAAATTTTAGTATCTGCATCTTTTCTATTTGATTCTAATAAATCATCTGGAATATTTTGACCACATTGGTTGCATTTTTGTTTATCGATATAATCTAACCAGTATTTCAATTCTGCATTGTTTTGTTTAATATTGACCTCTAATTGGCTAAGCTTAAACTTATTTTCGTTTAGTTTCTTATTGGTTTTATTGGAGGATTCATTAAACTCTTTAAAGAATTGTTCTTTTTTAAATTCGAGCGAGTTTAGGAATTCTTTAATTTCTTTGCTGTTTTTTAATAAATCCATCTTAATAGGTTGTTCGTTATTATTACTATTATAACTGATTTGATTATTTGATAATTTTTCTAATTTTTCTTTTTCGATTTTAATTTCATTTATTAAATTGTTGATGTTTGAAATTTTACTTTCTTCCCACTCATTTGATTGTTTTAAATAATCTATTGATCTCCATGTTTTTAGTGATGATTCGAATGAATATAAACTCTTTTGAAGTTCATTAATTTCTATTTCTTTTTTCTTACGAAGTTCTTTAGCTATTTTATTTGCAGGTATACAAAGACCTAATGAAAAAATACGTGAGAGTAACTCTTTCTTTCTTTTATCGGAATCTGTAACAAAATTTGAAATGGAGCCTTGACCTAGATAAATACTCATTCTAAAGCTTTCATAGTCCAAACCGATAATATTGTTTATTAAGTTTTGTTGATCCATAACTCCTTGTTTAATTTGTTGATCCTCTAAACCATTAATTGAAATTTTAGCGCCGCTGCCCCTCTTTTTTGTTCTTTTAATTTGATATAGTTTTGAATCTACCAATACCTCGACAGTAACACTAGTACTATTGGAGCTGTCATTAATAACTTCATCACCCTTAATACTGGAGCTTGATGTTGATTGTTTTTTTGGTGAAGTATTTCCATATAAGCACCAAACCAAAGCTTCAAAAATTGTTGATTTACCAGTGCCCATTTGGCCACGAATTAAAATCATTTTATTTAACATTTCTTCATCTTTTAAATTCAGCTCCAATTCATTTGAGATACCACAAAAGTTATTTACTTTGATATTTTGAATCTGAACTTTTCTTCCCAATGGTACAATGGTTGGTTCTTTGACTGATGACAAAATGTTTTTACCCAAATACAATAGTTCATTTTTATCCAATCCATTACCTTCATTCTTTTTAATATAGGTTTCTAAAAAATCATCTAGTTTAAATTTATTTTTGGTGGTTTCATCTTTCTGAGTTGTTTCTTTTATAGCCTCATTATTTCCTTGAACGGTTTCATTTTGATTGATACAAAATTGTGTATCATTAATTAGAACCCTTCTTAGATCAATTGATTTTGGTAACATATCTATAGTTTCAACAAATTCTTTTGATCTCATCATTTCTTTTGTTGCTTTAATCTCTACAAAGTCATTTGATTTAATTAAATTGAGTTTACTGGTATCGAATGGGAAAATTAATTTGTGATGTTTTGGTAAATCGTCGAAATCTACAAAATAAGGTTGAATTCTATTAGAGTCCACAAATGCAACACCGTGTGGTTCGTTCATTTCACCATAGTTTTGTTCGTATGGACTTCCAATATACCAATAATTTTTTGAAATTTGCTGACGTTTATGATAGTGACCCAAATAGCATGATCTAATAAATGATGTATCACCATCTAAATCAAACTTACCTGTTGATCTATACCCACCATTGGCAACTGCACCTTTAGCCTCGGCATGTGCAAAAACAGTCCATTTCGAATGTATTGAGGATTCTGGATTGGGTAATTGCTTTGATAGATTGTGAAATAGCATGGTTTGGTCCTCTTTAGTTTCTCTCCATGGTAAATATGCTAAACCATTTTCTTTATCAATGATAGGATCAGTTGCAACGGTGAAGTTTGGAAATAATGAGAATAGTTGAATACCATGTACAGTACCATCAATAGAAACCTGATCGTGATTACCCGGAATTAAAATAGTTTCTATATCTGATTGCTTCCAACTTTCAAATTCTTTTAATAAATGATCTATATGTCTAACGTGTAGCACATCTCTTTGGTGCCAAAAATCACCCAAAAATACAACTGGTGTGGGTTTGTTATCTAAAAGCTCGGTGCAACTTAATTCTCTAACTTTTTTTAATACATTTAATGTTCTATCTAATGATTTTGATGAAACATGTAAATCTGTAAACAATAATTTCTTCCAGTACTTTTGATTATTATTTTTACTATTTTTTAATAAATTTATCATTATAAATCTAAATTTATTGCACAATCATTATAAAATATAAAATAAAAAAAAATTAAAAAAATAAAAAAATAAAAAAAATTAAAAATTAAAAATTAAAAAAAGTAAGGTATTTTTTTTTTATTATTTACTTATTTGAATATCTGAAAAAGTTTTATTTATAATTGTTCCCCTTATTTTATATGGCAATTAAATTTATTTTAAAGTCTTTAAAAATATAATTACCCCCATCAGATAATCTTTTTTTAAATTTTTAAAAAAAAAAGGAAAAAAAAAAAGTATAAATAGTTTTATTTATTTTACATTTAAAAAACAAAAAAACATATATTTAAAATGATCTTTAGTAAGTATTTAATATAAATTTATAATATAAACTATAATTTGTTTATACTAATTTTTTTTTATAGATTCAATTATTTCTCTTTCAAGCACTGGCTCATCAATGAAAACAACCATGACTTCAAACTTTGAATCAAAATCCTTTGGAGATAATGAAGTTGCTTTGTGGGGAGAACATGGATGGAGCAATTGGAAAAACTCAAAAAAACACCATCAAAACTCACATAAAAAACACTGGGGTTGTTAAAAATTAACAATAATTAAAATTAAAATAAATCTCTAATTCCAGCATAAACAAAACCATTCTTTATTTTTCATATTATATATTATTTTTAATAGAAACAAATTAATTTTAAAAAGTAGAGCAATATTTTTTAGTAATATATTATTATTTTATTAATAATAATATTTATTTATTTAAGATTTATTTACAAAATTAAAATTATATTTATACATATTTAATGCTAGTTTTACATATCATCAAAATTAAAAATTAAAACATGATCTTCCTTTTTTTCTTTTCTTGATTTCTTCTGGAATAAATAATTATTTGAGTTTAATATCTTCTTTCTTTCTAATTCATATTCTAAAACGGATATAGGCTTTACTTCCATTGGGAATGTATCATCAAATTTACTGGCTTTTGGGGGTCTACTTGGTTTTTGAGTTTTTAAGGAATTGCAATATATTTTACTACTTTTATTATTTAAATTATAATTTAATAAAAATGACATTTTGTTATCTATAGATACTATATTTTTTTTTTTCGATAATTATTTAGATTTAATATAGGTTTATTTATTATATAGTATATATTATTTATTATTTATTATTTGTTATTTATTATTTATTATTTACTAATAATTGCTATTTATTATTTACTAATAATTATTATTTATTAATATCTATTGAAAAAAAAAATTTTAAATTTTAAATATTTTTTTTTTTTATTAATTTAAAATAAAATAAAAATATTAATTTTTATATCGACAACTATGATTTAGTTAATTATATATTGTGTATAATGAAAAATGAAAGATTGTTTTTTTTAATTTAAATATTATTTTAATTTAATTGTTAAAAAAAAAAAAAAATAAAAAAAATTAAAAAAAAAAACTATAAATAAAAAAACCAACCAACAAGGTTTTTACCAAAGTGCACAAAAAAACCAGCCATTAAAGAATAAAATTTAATATCAAATATTCCATTGAAAACCAATAACCCCACACACAAATTACAATAAAAAAATATTATTTTAATTTTTATTATTATAATTTAACCACACACCCCCTAAATAATTAAGATTTTTTTTCTTAACTATTTTTTTAAAGGAAATACACATTAAAACTTACCTATTTGAAACGAAGTCTGTACAATTTGAAAAAATGAAACATAGAATTTATTTATTTTGTACCAAAAAAGTTAAAATATAGAAATAATTATTTGAATTTTTATTGAAAACTATTTTTAATTTAAGCTTTAAACCAAAAAACAAAACTATTAATCATGATCATTTTCTTATAAAAGCTATAAACAAATAATTTTACACCCTGGTAAAAAAAAAAAAAAAAAAAAAAAAAAAAAAAAAAAAAGGAAAAATTTCTTTTTTTTAAACCCCCCTTTACCAGGGGGGCTTCCCATTTCTTCAATGAACTAATTAATGAATCTAATAGGTTACTAGAATTTGCCAATAATTTATTTAAAATATCAAGTGATGAAATAGCAGTGATTTTAAATGACAAAAATAAAAAGTTATATTTAGAAATATTAAAATCAAATCTCAGAGGAGATAATGAAGACTATTGTATGCTTTTGGAATATGAATCAATAATAAATAAAAAAAGAAAGGAACTTATTTACAAAAACAATATAGATAGTTTTAAAATCGAAACCCAGATCAAAGACTACCAAAAAAAATTTAACCAGCTATTTAAAGAGATCAATTTAAAAACATTAAATTTTATGGACACTTTTTTATCAATCCCCCACACCGACCACTACGATTTATTTTTAAACTCTTTAATATTTTTAATTAAAATAGCATTAAAAATTAAATTAAAATTAAAATTAAACCAACTTTTTTGGTCTAATCAACTTAACAGTAAAAGTGAAACCTCTAGTGATAATTTTCAATATAAAGGAAAAAACGAAAAAGAATCAACAGATTTTAAATTCGAATTTAATTATTTAATAAACTATGATTTAGATATATTAGACAATTGTTTAAAAAATGAAATCAAAAAGATTAGTTTAAATTGGTTATCAATTGTTTTCATAAACTATATGTCTTTAAAAAACATCAAACAAGTAAAAGAAAACTACAAAAATGATCTTTTGGTGTCCACATTACCAAAAGAAACCAATACATTAGTTTTATCAAATAGGAAAGAGGTTTGCGAAAAAATAGAACAATTTTTATTTAAACAAAATGAAATAATAGATATTAATTTTTAACCCATTGTTAAAAAATAAAAAATAAAAAATATAATTATAACTTTTAAAAAAATTAAGAAATTATGGGGGAAATTAAATTTAAATTAATTTAATTTTTTATTTAATTATGGTATAGTTTTAATAATACTTTTTTTATAGTTTAAATACTTTTTTTTTTTTTTTTTTTATTACTTATATTTATATATTATTTATTTTAATTGTAAATTTAACCACTCTGGGAAATTACGGTAATGAATATTTTCTTTTATAATTCTTTCAAATAATGAGTTGATGTCGATATTGACAGCATCGCCCTCCCTTAATCTGTGTAATTTGATTGAAACACCTAAAACTTGGAAATATTCTTTTTTGAGATCTAAATTTTCTTTTTCTAGTTTTCCACAGTATTCGTTTGATACAGTACCAATGATTGCTTCACGGAAACGATGGAATTGATAAAGTTGCTCTTCCATTTGTTTTTGAAGCTCGTCGATTTGTTGTAATTTAAGATCCAATTTGAATTGACTTTGAGTCTCCAAACGATTAATTTCTTGTAAAAGGAAACTATTTTGTGTTTGATGTGCTGTTAATGACTCTCTTATCTTTGTAATATCATTTTGAGTGTTACTGTTGCTACCACTTGAAGTAAGCGATCTACCACCTTTACTGTTCTCTAAAAGTTCGTTAATATATTTATCTTTTTTCTCAGTTTCGTGTCTAAGCAATTCGTTCTCTCTCTTTATAACATTGACTGCATTATCTTTAAGCTTTATTGATTCTTCAAGTTCACGTATACGGTGTTGTTGGCCTAAAATTTTTTGATCACGGGAGGTTACCTCTTCAGTCCAAAGGAATTCGTGTGGGAAGGTTTCGATTGGTTTAATTGATTCAAGCTCTCTAACTTTTTCTTGAAGTGTTTCATTCTTTTCAGTAAATACATTGACTTGTGCTTTTAACTCCTCGATTTCTGAAATCTTATTTTTAATGTCGATATTTAATGCTACAGATTTTTGATGAGCTTCCAATTGGGATTTTTCTAATAAATCTTTAGTTCTTTTAATTTCATTTTCGAGCTCTTGTCTTTTTTTTGATTCATTCTCTAAAATTTCTTGTTTTTCTTGTATAAATTTCTTTTTTAACTCTTCTTCGATTGAGTTCTTCATTGATTCTAAATTTAATTTACCATATGAATTATGATTTTCATTGCTATATGATGATGATGCTTCCAATTTTGGTGATGTATTACTATTATTGTACATTTGTTGTTGAGGTGGTTGATAATTATCTTGAATGAATGAGGTAGTCGAATAATTGTAACTGCTATGTCTACTATTATATGGTGATTGGGAAGGTGATGGTTGACTTGATAGTACTGGTGAAACACCATTTATATTATTACTGTTATTTACCAAAGTATCGTTACTCTCTCGTAATTGATTTTGTGATTGTGATCTAGATAAACTTGGTGTTTGTGGTGAAGGTTGTTGTTGAAGTTGTTGTGGTTGTGGTGGTGTATATGATTGAGATAATTGATCCTCTTGTTGTTGCTGTTTTTCTTGATGTCTTCTTAAAATTTCAGATTCACGTTTTCTTAATTCTTCATCGGCTGGATTAAAACTACTTGAAATAAAGTTTGGTGAATCTGGAGCGATTGAACCTGAATGTGAATAAGTGCTACTTAACATTGCACCAGAAACAGTACCTCTACGATCGATAATTGGTGTATTACTGGTACTTCCTCCATTTGCATCAGAAAATGATTTACGGAAATCTGAATATGAATTTGAGGATGATAAACCTGGTGAATCATTTCCAAACTTTTGACTATTTTGTAATGATTGATAATACTTTTTATAATCTTTTAAACCCTCAGTCCAGTAATTTAAATCGGATGGTTTTAAAACCTGAAATATATAAACACGAGTTGGTGTTGCTAATTCGAAACCACTATCTACAGTTTTAACACCAATCATATCTGGTAAATTAATGAAGCCAAATGATTCTTTGTCACCTTCTTTTTCGAAATAATATAATTTTGATTCACGTTGTTGAAACCATCTCTTTTTGAATGCTCTGACTATACCTTTTTCACCCTGTTTCTTTAAATAACCTTGAAGAAGTGATGGCTTTGGTAATTCTGGCGATGTGAATGCTCTGCTTCTATTTGTACTCTCTAAAATTTGTTGTTGCTGTTGTTGACGTAATTGCTGCTCCTGTTGCTGTTGTTGCTGTAATTGTAGATTTTTTGCCTCCTCTTTTTTACCCATAACCCTTTGGGTCTCCTCTGTCAATCTAGATTTAATTTCTTTTAAAATTTCTAAATTTTCTGGTCTTTTACTTTCTTCATTATTAGTTAAATCTTTATAAATTGGTAACAATGATTTTACTATTGGAGTTTATTTGTTTAAATTTTATTTTATTAATAAAAACTTTAATTGATTTTATTATTTTATTTATACATACAAATAGTTGCTGCTTTATTTAAATCGGATGGTGTATTACTATCCACCAAACTGTGCACCTCATCGAGTGCTTGTTGTACCTCTGCAAATCTCTCTCTTACAGTGCTCATTATTAGATATTTATTTTATTTTTTTATAAAAAAAATAAAATAATATAAACAATATAAATTCTGTTTATTAAATAAAACAAAATAAAATAATAAAAATCAAAAAAAAAAATTTTAAATTTTTTAAAAAAATTATAATTAAAAAAAATCAATAAAAAAAAAAAAAAAAAAAAAAAAAAAAAAAGGATATTTTCTTTCCTTTTTTTTTTATTTTACCAGAGTTGGGGGTGATGTCATCTCAAATATTTAAGCTGAATATTTAGACACAAGGAACATACTAGTATTCCTAAAAAAAGTAAATATTCTTTTTTAATAATATTCCTTATAAATCTAAATAACACATATCTTAAAAATAAATATTAAAATTGTTTTTATTATTAATTGATTTTTAAAATGGCAAAAAAAAAAAAATCCTTTTTGAAATGTTTTGTTCCAATTGGCTTTTGCAAAAAGAAAAAAAAAAAATAAAAAATCAAACTTGGATTTAATTTTGATTTTGAAAAAAAAAATTTTTAAAAAAAAAAAGGGGTCAACTGTCAATTTTTTCAAATAAAAAGATTATATGGTTGCACCAAATTTTCATTAAACCTATTATCATAAAATGAAATAAAAATAAATTAACGAAAAATTAATTTTATCTATTTTCTTTAAATATACTCAATACAGAAGTTATCAATAGTGTATTACTATAGTTATATATAGTTTTTACTTTTACATAATTGAATAAAAATGTATTGATTGATAAATTAACTGATTATTACTATTTAAATTTTATATTTCCAATTCTTTTTTTTTAATGAATGAAATAAAAAGTTATTGCATAATTAAATTTTTTTATAAAAAAAAATCTCTTTTTTTTTTTTTTTTTTTTTATTTTTTTTTTTTATTTCAAAGAATACACACAAAGCCATTAGTTTTATTATAAAAAAAATTTAAAAAAATTTTTTTTAAAAAAATAAAAATTAAAATAAATTTTTAAAAAAAAAAAAAAAAAAAAAAAAAAAAAAAATATAATTTTTAATACACCCTTAATAATCATATCTACCATTTTTTATTATTATCCATCATTGATTATAAGATATTATTTTATTATTTTTTAAATTTATTTTATTAATATTGTTTAAAAAAATTATTTTTAAATTGTAATAATAAAAAAAAAAAAAAAAAAAATAATAACCGTTTATTCTTAATAATATATTTATTTATTTATTTATTTATTATTTATTTGTATAATAATAACCATCACAAAATTAATTATTCAATTAATTTGTACTTGTAATTTTATTCTCATTATATTTTTTAAATTAATTACAAAAAAAATAAAATAAAGATTTTTTAATTAATTGGGGAAAAAAACAAAAAAAAAAAAAGAAAAAAAAAATGGCATATAAAAGTCAACATGGTGTAGATGATATGGTTATGTTGTCTAAAATTGCTAATGATACAATTTTAGACAATTTAAAGAAAAGATATGGTGGCGATGTTATTTATGTAAGTATTGGTTTTTTCAAAGATTGAATATAATTAAAACCTTTATATTAATAACTTTTTATTTTTATTTTTATTTTTTATTTTATTTTTAGACATATATTGGAAATGTATTAATTTCAGTTAATCCATTCAAACAAATTAAAAATTTATATTCAGAAAGAAATTTATTAGAATATAGAGGTAAGTTTAGATATGAATTACCACCACACGTTTATGCAGTAGCTGATGATATGTATAGAAATATGTATGCGGAAGGTCAATCACAGTGTGTTATTATTTCTGGTGAATCTGGTGCCGGTAAAACTGAAGCAGCCAAATTAATTATGCAATATATCGCAGCTGTATCTGGTAAAGGTACTGATGTAACAAGGGTCAAGGATGTAATTTTAGAATCAAATCCATTATTAGAAGCCTTTGGTAATGCTAAAACTTTACGTAATAATAATAGTTCACGTTTTGGTAAATATATGGAGGTCCAATTCGATGGCAAAGGTGATCCAGAAGGTGGTAGAGTTACTAATTATCTCTTAGAAAAATCTCGTGTTGTATATCAAACAAAAGGAGAAAGAAATTTTCATATTTTTTATCAATTATTAGCTGGTGCAAATCAACAATTAAAATGTATGTATTTACTTTTAATTTTTTTATATTTTATTTTTTTTAATATATTAACTTTTTTTTTTTTATATTTTTTTATTAAATAGCTGAATTAAGATTAGAAAGTCCAGATAAATTTAATTATTTAAGTGCTAGTGGTTGTTATAGTGTAGATGGTGTTGATGATTCACAAGAATTTCAAGATGTATTAAAGGCCATGAAAGTTATTGGTGTAACAGATGCCGAGCAAAAAGAAGTTTTCAGATTAGTTGCAGCAATTCTTTATTTGGGTAATATTGGATTTAAGAATAATGCTAAAGATGAAGCTCAAATCGATCAATCATGCAAAAAAGCATTAGAAAGCTTTGCATATTTAATGCAAACCGATGTTTCATCATGCGAAAAGGCACTTTGTTTCCGTACAATTTCAACTGGTACTCAAGGTAGAAGTGCCCGTGTATCAACTTATGCATGTCCACAAAACTCTGAAGGTGCTTACTACTCTAGAGATGCACTTGCCAAAGCTTTATACAGTCGTTTATTCGATTGGATCGTCGCTAAAGTTAATCAAGCTTTAGGTTATAAGCATAGCTCCAACTCCTTAATGATTGGTATTTTAGATATCTATGGTTTTGAAATTTTCGAAAAGAATGGCTTTGAACAAATGGTTATCAATTATGTCAACGAACGTCTTCAACAAATCTTTATTGAACTCACATTAAAAACTGAACAAGAAGAATATTTCAACGAGGGTATTCAATGGGAGCAAATCGATTACTTTAACAATAAAATTTGTTGTGACTTAATAGAATCAAAGAAACCAGCCGGTATTTTAACTGTCCTCGATGATGTCTGTAATTTCCCAAAGGGTGATGACCAAAAATTCTTAGATCGTTTAAAAGAATCTTTCAATTCACATGCTCATTTCCAATGTGCTTCACAAGCTGGTAATTCATTTACAATTAAACATTATGCTGGTGATGTAAGTTTTTTTAAAAAATATAATTCATTTTATTATTTTAATAAACAACAATATTAATAAAAGTTTTTTTTTATTTAAATTATAGGTCGAATATTCCGCAGATGGTTTCGTTGATAAAAATAAAGATTTATTATTTAATGATTTGGTAGAATTAGCCGCCTGCACCAGTAGCAAATTAATTCCATTGTTATTCCCAGAAATTAATTCCGAAAAAGACAAGAAAAAACCAACTACTGCTGGTTTCAAAATTAAAGAATCAATTGGTGCTTTGGTTAAAGCATTATCTGCATGTACTCCACATTATATTAGGTAACTTTCTATTTATTAAATTTTTTTTACCCTTTTTTATAAATTCCATTTATACTAATTTTATATTTATTTTTTTAAAAAAAAAGATGTATTAAACCAAATTCAAATAAAAGAGCTAATGATTTTGATACATCATTAGTTATGCATCAAGTTAAATATTTGGGTCTTTTAGAAAATGTAAGAATTCGTAGAGCTGGTTATGCTTATCGTCAAACCTATGATAAATTCTTTTACAGATATCGTGTATGTTGCAAAGAAACCTGGCCAAATTGGAGCGGTGGCTTTGAAGCTGGTGTAGAGGCCATTCTTAAATCAATGGATTTAGATCCAAAACAATTTTCCAAAGGTAAAACTAAAATTTTTGTTAGAGCCCCAGAAACTGTAAGTCTTTATAAAAATAATTAAATATTGTCATTTAAAAAATAATTGTAAACTAATTTATTTTATTTTTAAAAAAAGGTATTTAATTTAGAAGAGTTAAGAGAAAGAAAAGTATTTACATATGCAAATAAATTACAAAGATTTTTCTTAAGATTCACCTTAATGAGTTATTATTATTCAATTCAAAAAGGTGCTGCAGATTCATTAAAATCAAATAAAGAAAGAAGAAGATTATCATTGGAAAGACCATATCAAGGTGATTATATCAATTATAGAGAAAATTTCGAGTTAAAAGATATCGTCAAAAAGAATGGTAATGAAAAGATAATGTTTACTCATGCTGTTAACAAATATGATAGAAGATCAAGATCACAACGTCGTGTTTTATTATTAAGTGATGTCGCAGTTTACTTTATTGCCACCGAAAAGAATAAGGATAAAGAAGATAGAAAGAAGCGTCCATGGATCTATGTTCAAAAGAGACGTCTTTTACTTGCTGGTATTACCTCAATTGAAATGAGTAGACTTTCAGATGGCTTTATGGTTATTAAAACAATGAACGAACACGATCAAATTTTCGAATGCCGTAGAAAAACTGAATTCCTTGGTACTTTAATGAAAGCTTTCAAGACTGGTACTCTTCGTGTAAACTATAACAATTCAATAGGTGTTGCTATTAAGGCATCCAAACAAGGTGGTAAAGGTAAAGAGCGTGTTATCACTTTTGAAAAAGGTATTAAACCAGAATCATCAATTAAAGGTACTAAAGTTATAGCTCCAAACGATGGTTTACCAGCTGATACCGTACCAAATCTCACTCCACCAGAATCTTTACCAGTAGTATCAATTCCAATTTATAGACCAGCTATGAATTCTAAAGTTGCTCCACAACCAGGTGGTTCCGTTAAACCATCAGCTAAAGCTTTATATGATTTCCAAGCCGAATCATCAATGGAACTTTCATTCAAAGAAGGTGATATTTTAACTGTAAATGACCAAAGTTCAGGTGACTGGTGGGATGCCGAATTAAGAGGACGTAGAGGTAAAGTACCATCAAATTACCTTCAATTAATAAAGAATCAACCAGCTGGTGGCGCTACACGTGCACCAATTGGTAGAGGTGCTCCACCACCAACTTCAACCTCCACAACATCAACACCAGTAGGTAGAGGTGCACCAGCAACTCGTGGCGGTGCTACAGCAACTCGTGGTGGTATGGCTCCACCAAACCGTGGTGGTATGGCCCCAAGAGGTGGTATCGCACCACGTGGCGGTATGGCTCCAAGAGGTGGTATTGCTCCAAGATAAACATACAAATAATTTTTTTTTTATTTTAAAATTAAATACCAAACCAAAAAAATAAACAAAATAAAAAAAAATAAAAAAAAACTAAACTATATAACTCAATCAAAAAAAAACCATCAAAAAAAAAATCAAAAAAAGAAAATATCATCAAAAAAAAATGTTATATATTTATTTCAAAAACAAATGAATTTTCTATTTATTTGTTAAATGCCTATATTATAGTTAATAAAAAACAAAATAAAAATTAAAAAATTAAAATCAATTAAAAAAAAATCTCATTCTACATTCTATTTATTTTAGATCTTTTGTAATTATAGTAATTTTAGATATTTAAAACCACATTAGTTTTATTTTTTACTTTTTATTTTTTTTTGTTTTTTTAATTAAATTTTTAAATTTTTTATTTTTTTTTTATTTTTCATTTTACGAAAGACGAAAGATTAATAAAATGATTAAAAGATTAATAAATAAAAACGTTGGTAACCAAATTTTTAAATATAATGGATTCAATCAAATAAACAGAAGTTTTGCAACTGAAAAGAAAAGCAATAAAATGGAATTACCAACCACACCAGAAGAAATTGACATTGAAGATTTCTTTAAAGTTGATTTGCGTGTTGCTAAAGTTATTGATGCACAACATGTAGAAAAAGCCAACAAGTTATTAAAATTAACATTGGATTTAGGTTTAAAAAAAGTAAAGCCACAACCACAAGTAGAACAAAAGTCACCAGAAGAAAATATCAACACCACCACCACAACTGAAGAATTAAAACCAACTGTTGAATCACAAGTTACAGAATCACCAGTACAACCAGAAAGAGATATTAGAACTGTTTTTAGCGGTATTAAAGCATACTATTCACCAGAGCAATTAATCGGCAAGAATGTTATCTATTGTGCAAATTTAAAAAAGAGAACTATGAAATTTGGTGTTAGCGAAGGTATGGTTTTATGTGCATCTGACGAAGAAGGTAAAAAAGTTTTATATACTACCACCGATGATGGTTCTGAACCAGGTATGAGAGTATTTTAAATAAATAAATAAATAATAAATAAATTGCTATTTGTAAAATTTTTAAATAATATATCTTTGTCTTAATTTTTTTATTAAATATTTTTAATTTAGTTTTTTTTTAATTTTTTTTTATTTTAAAAATTATTATTTTTTTTTATTTTTTTTTTAATTGTATCAAAAAAAAAAATTAGGGGTAAATGTAATTTTAATATAGAATAAATAAACACATATATTTATGGATAGTAGTAGTAATAATAATAATAATAATAGTTTAGAAATGAATAATGGTGATGGATTTTTTTCAAGGATTAGTTCAAAGGTTAATCAATATTTAAGCACCATTGCTCTAACAACTAGGTTTTTCTTTTTACTATGTGTATCTTTATTTATACTGGAGTGTTTTAATATAATCAAAGCTTGGCAGGTTTGTTTATCACCATATTATTTACTGTCACATCCTCTATCTAATGGTAATTATTAATCTATAGTTTCAAATTAATGCTCATTATTAACATTTTTTATTTTAGCATATACAATTATAACATCAAATTATTTTCATATAAATATTTTACACATTTTATTTAATATGCTTGCTTTTATACCCTTGGGTAGTAGATTGGAAAAATCAAAGTTTGGAACACTACAGTTTTTTTATTTAATCGTATTATTCAGTATTTTAATACCATTGATGACAACCGTTTTATCGGTTATTGGTTTATATACAAATATTACACGTTTTGGTTATTATAGTTGCAGTGTTGGTTTCTCTGGAATTGTTTTCTCTCTTTTAGAAATAGAGTTTTTTGAAGATAGATTGGTTTCATTATACGGCATTACAAATATACCTTCAAAGTTATACCCATTTGCAATTTTATTTATAACTTATCTAATATTTCCATCCTCATCATTTTTAGGCCATTTAAGCGGAATTTTTGTTGGTTTATTATGTAAGATTGTTGTTATATTATACTTTATTTTTAAACACCAAACTAATTTTATTTTTATAGTTGTAAAGGGTAATCTTTCTTTCTTATTTTTATCACCAGAAAAATATGTTCAAATTGAAACGTCAGAAAAATTAAATAGGGTAATATCATTACAGGGTTATATCACAAATTTAAACTATGGCTCTACATCATCATTTTATAATAATAGCAGTGGTGGTAGTGTTGGTAGCTCATCGTCTTCACCATCATTAAATAGCAGTTTTACAAGAATTAAAAACTATTTCAGTAGAAATACAGGTGGTGTTCAATTAGGTTCAATATCTCCTGAACAATTTAGACAGCAGCAAATGCAACAGCAGCAACAGCAACAACCACAACAACAGCAAACACAATTAACATCTCCACCAAATCAACAGCCACAACAAAGTATTAATAATATAGATGAGGACAATAATAATGGGTACCAAATACCAATGTACCCACCAACATCTTTACAGTATTCACCATTAATTGATATGTCAGAAGAAAACCAAACAAAAAATAATAATAAGTGATTTTTTTTATATATATAAAATGTAAATAAAATGTAAATAAAACTATATAAATATTATGTCATTATTAATTTTAGTATTCCTTTTTTATCTTTCTGTTTTTTTTTTTTAAAAAAAATAGATTCAAAAAAATAATTTTAAATTAATATAGTAATAGAAAAATAAAAAGATTTAGAGTTTTAAATATTTAAATAGAGGTTTAAAGAATTAATAGATAAGATTAGATTAGATTTTTTAAACTTCACATTTTTTAAATATTAATTCTTTTTTTTAAATATTATTAAAATGATAGAAACTAATTGTTGAATTATGATAATTATAAATATTTAATTATTTAAATATTTAAATATATAAATTATAATTGAACAAATAATTCTTCATATTAAAATTCTGTTATTAATTTTAAATGAAATTTATCAAATTGTTTTTGATTAATTTAATAAATGTAAAAGAAAAAGGAAAATAACAATATTTAAATAGCAATAATAAAAAAAACACAAAAAAAGGTAATGCAATTACACCAATAATATAACTTTGTCATAGATGATAAAAATTACTATTTTTAATATATAAAAAAAAAAGTTCAGATGATTTATATATAATTAAAGTGTTAAAAGTTATTATGGGCAATTGTTATTATATTCAATACAATTGGGGTATATTTAAGTGAAATATATCTTGTTTCAATCTCAGACCCAGTTTAATTTTTTTTTGTTTATATTCAGTTATGAATTTTAATATAGTTAATGATTGAACTAAAAAAATTAAATAAATTTTTATTATAAATAGTGGTTGAACTAAAAAAAGCTATTGTATCCAATCTATACCATATAAAGATAATTCAAAATTGTAGTTATTTAAAATGAAAAAAAAAACAACTGAAATTTGATGATGTTGAAAAACAAAAATATTGTTATTATTGTTGTTCATATGATGAGTTATGGGTATCAATATTAAATTTAGGTTAGAACTGTAATTTTAATAACAACTTTTTTTAAGTGTGTTTAATTTGTTTTAATTTTCAAATTTGATATATTCAATAGTGGGGTAAAAAAAAATTATGATTTAAATAACAAGAACATATAATTTTGAATCTTTATATCATTAATGGAAATAGTGAAGGGATTTAATGAAAACAAACTCTATTTCATGTATAGTGTTTGTATGATAAATGAATATTTTTTTTTAAAAAAAGAAAAAAAAGAATTTTTGTAAAATTTTGAACTTGGTTCAAAGTTTTTCATATTTTTAACTATCTCAAAATGGATTAATTTGTTGCAATGCTACTGCACATTCACCACTTTTTTTATTATATTTATTATTAAATTTTTTTTTTTCACCTTAAAAAATAAAACACATTACCACACTAAAAAAACACATACATGTATGTGCACTATCCAATCATTTAAAAATGAGAAAAAATGATATTATTATAATAAAATAAACACCCATTATTTATTTTTATTCCCCAACAAAAACAACACACATATAGACAATTTTAATCACACACCAAAATAATCTATAAAAATCAATCAAAAATAACAATAATTAAATAAAAAAATCAATATTTAGTAAATTTAATTTATAATTTCAAATGATTTGTATATATAACTATCACACACACTTAAGCACACTCTCAGATTAAAAAATTCTCTTTTTTCTTCAAACACCCACATATAAAATTATTTTTTATATATCATTTTCTTTAAAACAAAAAAGTAATTCAAATTTATACAAATAATAATATTACTGTTATTGGTATAATTTTGATTTTAATTTATTTTTTGTATTAGTTTATTAAAATAATAATAAAAAATGATAAATTAAAAATTACTAAATGTGAGTGAGTGTGAATGTATTTTAAAAAAAAAAAAAAAAAGTTTAGTGGGTTTAGGGGGGAGGGGTGATGTGGGTATAAGTGTGTGTTAATGAGTTTTTAAATGATATCCTTATAAGTTAATAAAAAGAAAATATTGTTTTTTATAAAAGGATAATATGATAAAATCGAGATATAAATAAAAATATTTGAATAAAAATTAAAATAATGAAATATTATTTTTGCTTGAATTATGTAGGTGTAATAAAAATGTATATAAATGTATATTAACCTAATTAAAATAACTATTTAAAGTGTTGTTGTTGTTGTTGTTTTTTGTTTGTTTGTTGTTTGTTATTAATATTTGAATTTATCACATCACCACCATAACCACAACCACTAATCTATATAAATTCCATTTAAAACAAGAAAAAATTTGTTTGAATTATAATTTTTTTTGTTTTTTTAAATATTATTTTTATTCCTATTCTACTTTTGTATATACAATGATACCAATAAATATATAATATTCTCCTTACAACAGAATAATAATTTAATTTTTTTTTTTTATACCTAAAATAGAGTAAAAGGGTTATATGATAAAGTTAGTATCTTTATCATTTTCTATTATTAGATATTAGTTTAATATATTTATATTTTTTCAAAGATTAAAATAAATAAATTTATTTATTTATTTTTTATTTTTATTATTTTTTTTTTTTAATTTTTTGTTTTCAAATTTGGTATAAATATAAATCTTTTTTTTATATTTTTTTCATTAAATAACAATAAATTATAAAATAATAAATATATTAAAAAATAAAATATTTTTAAAATATTGTTTATAATATAATAAAATAAAATGACAATCTTAAGTAAATATCTATTAAAAATATTTTTAATATTAAAAAATTTAGTAGTATTTTAATATTCTAACAATCTTTTTTTATTTTCCTCTTTTAGAATCTATGCAATCATTTGTTTTAATAAATAAATCAAGTAATGGTTTAAATATAAACAATAGCTCTACCGAAACCGAATTCTCAAGAAGCGGTGTTCAACAAGTTAAAACCCCATGGACCTATCCAAAATATGGCCACTTTTACAATCTTAAAGATGATTAATTTTATTAAAAAAAATTTATTAATATAAAAAATTAATTATTTTTTTTATATTTATTAATAATCAAGAGATTTCTTTTTAAAAAAAAAGAAAAAGATAAAAGAAAAAGAAATAAAATAAAAAAAGTTAAAATACATCTTAAAGTTTTTTTTTTTTACATATTTTTTACATATTCTATTTATTCGTTTAGTTTATCAGTTGAAGTTGATACTTGAATACTAATTGTTTCTTCTGTATCATTATTTAAATCTTCGATTGAATCAACCCAATTTAAAGATTTTGAAACTGCTTTCTTCCATTCGTTTACTTTTTTCATTTTATTCTTTTGATCTAGTTGAGGAGTAAATTTAGAGCCAACTTTAAACTCCATTGATTCTTTCCAAACACCCACGGCTAACCCAGCAGCAAAAGCGGCACCAAAGCAGGTGGTTTCTAAATTACATGGTTTAACAACTGGGAGACTAAGGAGATCTGCTTGAGTTTGAAGTAAAAGGTTATTCTTTGCCATGCCACCATCTACACGGAGCTCTAATAATGTGTCACCAGAATCTTTTTGCATTGCTTCTAAAACTTCATAGGTTTGAAGACATGTCGACTCTAATACGGCTCTAGCCATGTGACAACGATTGGTGTGATGAGTCAATCCTACCATTACACCTCTTGCATCTTCTCTCCAATATGGTGCGAACAAACCTGAGAATGCTGGTACAAAATACATACCACCTGTATCTTTAACAGATGTAGCCAAATCCTCAATTTCTTGACTAGTTTTGGCAATACCCATATTATCAATTAACCATCTAACACCTGAACCTGCAACTGCAACGCCACCCTCCAATGCATAGACTGCTTTTGATTCTGGTCCAAATTGATAGCATACAGTTGTTAAAAGACCATTTCTAGAGTAGACGATATCATTACCAGTATTATACAATAAGAAGCAACCTGTACCATAGGTGTTTTTAGCTTGTCCTTTTTCAAAACACATTTGACCCACCATAGCAGCTTGTTGATCACCTAAAACACCTGCAATTGGAATACCTTCAAGTGGACCTTCTTTAACATAACCATAAACTTCTGATGAACTATGAATTTCTGGTAATATTTCGATTGGAACCTCAAGGAAATCGCATAAACTCTTATCCCATTTTAATGTTTCTAAATTCATTAACATTGTTCTACTTGCATTGGTAACATCAGTAACATGAGATTGACCACCTGTTAAATTCCAAACCAACCAACTATCAATTGTACCCATTAAACATTCTCCTTTAGAATGACTGTTTCTAACATTTTCGCAATTGTCAAAAAACCATTTTAATTTTAAACCTGAAAAGTAAGTGCTAATTGGTAAACCACATTTGTTTCTTAAATAGTTTTTAAAGTCGTTATTATTAATATTTATTAAACTTTTATTATTATTATTATTATCACACTCATTATTACTATTATTTTGTTGATGTTCTTTTTTAGCTTTTGATGTAAAATATTGTACTAAATCTGATGTACGTGTATCGCACCAAACAATTGCATTATGTAATGGTTTTGAATTTGTTTTGTCCCATACTATAGTTGTTTCTCTTTGATTTGTTATACCAATTGCTTTAATATCCTCTTTTGTACCATATCCCTTTTCATAATATTGTTTCATTACAACATCAATACATTTATTGACTGAATCTAAAATTTCTTTACCATCATGTTCGACCCATCTAAAAAATTAATTAGAAATTAGTTTTTATAAAAGTTTGTCACCTATAATTTTTTTTTTTAAAATATTTACCCTGGATGTGGATGATGTTGATTTAAAATAATTTGATGTGATAATATAATTTCACCATTCTTGTCAAATAAAATAAATCTTGTACTTGATGTACCTTGATCAATAGCTCCTATAAATGGTTTCATGAAAACTTTATTATTATTATTATTATTTATATTATTATTATTATTATTAGTAAAATTATTCTTTTTTGAATAGCCCAGTGTTTTATTATTATAACCTGTGCTAAAAAATCTTTGTTTTTTATTATAATCAATATCTTTATTTGTAAAACTGCTATATCCACAATAATTATGATTGGATTTATAGTTATTTATAGTATTAATTTTTGTTTGTTTTCCTACTATAAAAATACTACAAGTGTTACTGATATTACCACTATAGATTTGTAATCGAAATTTTAAAAATTTATGAATGTTGGGAAAATTGGTATTGTACAAATTATTTTTCATATCTTTTTTTTTTTAAAAACAAAATAAATTTTTAAAAAAAAATAAAAAAAATAAAAAATTAAAAAAAATAAAAAAAATGAAAAAAAAATCAATAAAAAACAAAAAAAAAAAAAGATTTCTTTTTTTAAAACTAAGTTATTATATATAATATTCAAAGAATTAATTTCAAACTTAAATTAATTTAATATATATTATTTAATTATTCAGTTAATTTTTTTTTTTATTACATGTTTTACTTTGATTTAGAAAATATAGGTATATAGCAATTAAAGAATCAAATGGATCTAAAAGGCAAATCAATAATCAATAGAAACCCAATGGCTCTTACGAAACCATAATAAAAAAAAAGGATTATAAAAAGATCATAGATAGAGCTTTGATAATAGTTTAAACTTTTTTTTTTATAAATAAATTTAATTTATTTAGATTATTTCTAAAGGTTTTAAATAGAAATGTTTTTGAAAAAAACATTATTTGAAATAATTTTATTCTTTTTTTTATATGTTTTTGTTATTTTTAAGAAATATGTGGTTGGTTTAAAAAAATTTGATTTATAAAATTTTTTTATTTTTTTATTTTTTTTAAATTTTTATGGGAAATATAAATTTTTTGCAAATTAATTTTCATACTAACAATGGAAGAGCTACTATCATCTCTAATTAACTTTCCTGTAAATGAAGAGTTAAAAAACAGTAGCAATATTAGTGATAGGTACAATACAATACAATACAATACAATACAATACAATACAATACAATACAATACAATACAATACAATACAATACAATACAATAAATAAATATAAATAATAGATTAATTAAAAGCATATTAATTGGTGTTTTCTCTTTTTAACTATTTATTATAGATTATTATATATAGTTTGGAATAACATATTTTTAAGAAGAAAAATTTATAAACACATTTTAAAGTTTATTGAACATTGTGAAAAATATTTTGATATATCCAGTTATGACTATTTTAAATATAAATCATATATAACAACACTTAAGTGGTGTGGTGATCATCTACCAGATAAAAATGAATTTCCACCATTTTTGACAAATTTATATTTGTACTCTTTTTGTAGAATGTTAACTCCAACAACTTTACCAAATACAATTACTACACTCACACTCAGTCATGATTTTTACAAAGAAATTCTACCCGGCACATTACCAAATAGTCTCACAACACTCACATTCGGTTATCATTTTAACCAAGTAATTCTACCCGGCACATTACCAAATAGTCTCACAACACTCACATTAAGTTATGCATTTAACCAAGTGGTTCCATCCGGCACATTACCAAATAGTCTCACAACACTCACATTCGGTAATGATTTTAATCAAGTAATTCGACCCGGCACATTACCAAATAGTCTCACAACACTCACATTCAGTTATGGTTTTAACCAAGTAGTTCAATGTGGCACATTACCAAATAGTCTCACAACACTCACATTCGGTACTATGTTTAACCGAGTAATTCTACCCGGTTCATTACCAAAAAATCTTACAACACTCACATTCGGTCGTTGTTTTAAGCAATTAGTTCCACTCGGCACATTACCAAATAGTCTCACAACACTCACACTCGGTGATTATTTTGGCCAAGTATTTCTACCCGGGACATTACCAAATAGTCTCACAACACTCACATTCGGTGATGGTTTTAACCAAATAGTTCCACCCGGCACATTACCAAATAGTCTCACAACACTCACATTCGGTGGTGATTATAACCAAGTAATTCTACGCGGCACATTACCAAATAATCTCACAACACTCACATTCGGTTATCATTTTAACCAAGTAATTCCACACGGTACATTACCAAACAGTCTCACAACACTCACATTCGGTCATGATTATAACCAAGTAGTTCTACTTGGCACATTACCAAACAGTCTCACAACACTCACATTCGGTTATAATTTTAACCAACTGATTCCACCCGGCACATTACCAAACAGTCTCACAACACTCACATTCGATTATTATTTTAACCAAGTAGTTCCACGCGGCACATTACCAAATAGTCTCACAACACTCACATTCAGTACTAGGTTTTGCCAATCAATTCTACCCGGCGCATTACCAAATAATCTCACAACACTCACATTCGGTAATTGTTTTTATGAAGAAGTTCTACCCGGCACATTACCAAATAGTCTCACAACACTCACATTCGGTTATGGCTTTAACAAAGTAATTCCACCCGGGACATTACCAAATAGTCTCACAACACTCAAATTCGGTGGTAATTATAACAAAGTAGTTCAACCTGGCACATTACCAAATAATCTCACAACTCTCACATTCGGTGATTATTTTAATCAAGTAACTCCACCTGGTACATTACCAAATAGTCTCACAACACTCACATTCGGTCATGATTATAACCAAGTAGTTCTACCTGGCACATTATCAAATCGTCTCACAACACTCACATTCGGTTATTGTTTTAATCAAGTAATTCTACCCGGCACATTACCAAATAGTCTTACAACACTCACCTTCGGTGGTGATTATAAGCAAGTAATTCCACCCGGCACATTACCAAACAAAATAAAAATAAAAGTATTAAAATAATAATATTACATTTTAATAAAACTATAAATAAAATAAAATGACAATATCAATTTGATAAGATGGGAATGATTTTAAAACTTCAGGTTTTAACCATTCAAAAAAAAACAGAAATAATTGGTTGCATCTTAACAATAATTAAAATATTTTGGGAAATTATGATTCAATTGAACCTAGCTCATTACCAAACAATGATACCAACAAAACTTTAACATGTAAATTTTATTTTTTAAATTCACTTTCATAGAGCTTTCTTAATTTTTTTTTTAAAATTCCTAATGAGCTTACACAAAGTTAGAGTTGTTTAGATAAAGTTAATTCAACATGATCAAATGATCAATTAACCAAACAAAAAAAAAAAAAAAAAAAAAAAAAAAAAAAAAAAAAAAAAAAAAAAAAAAAAAAAAAAAAAAAAAAAAATTTTTTTGGGGGGGGGGGGGGCTTGGGGGTTTTTTAAGAATTTTTTTTCTTTTAAAAAAAAAAAAAAACCGTTTTAATTTTTTCCCCCCCATTAAAAAATTTTTTTTTTTCCCTTTTTTTAAAAAATTTAAAAAAAAAAAAATTTTTTTTTTAAAATTTTAAAATTTTTTTTTTTTTAAATTTTTTTTTTTTTTTTTAAAATTTTTTTTTTTTTTAAATTTTTTTAAAATTTTTTTTTTTTTTTAAAAATTTAAACCCACCCTTTAAAAAGGGGAAAAACCAAAAAAAAAAAAATGGGGTCTGGTGAGAAAATGATAGCTATGATTGTGTTATTTTAGGTACTGGTTTTATCGAATCACTTTTAGCAGGGTATTTATTTATTTATTTAAAAAAAAAAAAAAAAAAAAAAAAAAAAAAAATGTGTGTTTTATTAAAAACTAATATTATAAAAATCTTTTTTTTAGTGCCTTGTCAAGATCAGGAAAATCAGTATTGCATTTAGATGAAAAGATGAATTATGGTGGATTTGATGGATCATTTTCATTGGGTCAGTTAACTACACTTTTAGAAGAATCAAATACTGAATTATTAAAAGAAAAAAAAGATTTAATTCCACCCTATTTTTCAAATGTAATAATTAAAAACTATGAACAAGAAAGATTAGATAAAGAAGAAAAAGAAAGATTAGAAAAAGAAAGATTAGAAAAAGAAAATTTAGAGAAAAAGGAAACTGAAGAAAATAAAGAAGAAATCGAAAATAAAGAAGATAGTGAAAATAAAGAGGGTGAGGAAAATAAAGAAGAGGTCGAAATTAAAGTTGATGAACCATCACCAGTTGTTGTTAAAGAAAAAACATTAAATGAATTAGGTAGAATGTTTTCAATTGATATCGCACCAACTTTATTGTATTCTCGTGGTGCATTAGTCAAATTATTAATTTCATCATCAGCTTCAAAATATTTAGAATTCAAATCTTTGGACCAAAACTATCTTTATATTAATAAGAAGGTACACCCAATTCCATCAACAAAAGGTTCAATTTTTAAAGATAGTGCATTTTCATTAAAAGAGAAACGTTTAATTATGAAGTTTTTCGAATCAATCAAAGATTTAAAGTCACCAGAGGAACCAGAGAAATCTACTCAATTGATGAATGAGCTTTCAAGCAAATATCAGTTATTCAAAGATTATATAAAGAGTTTCCAATTTACAGAGCAAGTCGAATCATTTGTACTCTATGGTGTTTCATTAATTCATGAAAATTTAGATAGTCTCTCTTTAGTCGATGGTATTGAATCAGTATTCCTTTACACCTCATCACTTTTAGTCTATGGTCAATCGCCATTCCTTTTACCTTATTATGGTTGTGGTGATATCCCTCAAGCTTTTTGTAGACTCTGCGCTGTTTTTGGTGGTACTTATGTTTTAGGTCGTACTATTAATACTATTCAATACAAAGATAACGATCATTCAAATCCTATTGAATCTGTAATTTGTTCAGAAGGTCAAACCATTAAAACCAAATACCTCGTTTCTTCACCAAAATATTTAAATAATAGTTTATTAACTTCAACTACAATTAATACAACCAAAAAAACTTAGTAAGCATTCAAAAGTTAATAAGAAGAAATATAGAATAATATTAACATTGTTTTTTTTTTTAATATTCAGCTCAAGATTTATTGGTATTACTAATTCCAGAATTAATGGTACTGAAGAACAATCATTCATTACAATTCCTCCAAATTCAATTAATAATAATAAAAATGTTATAAATATTTTACAATTTGCTTCAATTTGTGTTCCATATAACAAAGGAAAGAGTAAGTTTGATAATTAATAATAAATAATTATGATAAAATTATTAATTTTTTTTTTTTATCAGCACTTATTCAAATCACCACTTTATCTACAGACAATTCAAAAGCAGAAGACGATCTCAAAGAGTGTGTTAATGTTATAATACCCAATCAAGAAGAGTTACTTTGGAGCTCATTTTTTAATTTTACAGTTGAAAATGTTGATGATTCAAATAATAATTTAAATAATAATAATATTTTGGTTTGTTCAGACTCACCATTAAATGCAACTATCGATTATGAATATCATATCAGCCAAGTTAAAAAACTTTTTGAAATCATATCGCCAAACACTCCGTTTTTAGAGAAGGTGCCAGATTCTGAAGATGTAATTTGGGGTGTTGAAGAAATTAGTAATGATACACCAATTCAAAATGATAAAGAAATTAGTAGCGGGGAATTAGAATCAACAAATGAAGCAGCAGAAATAGAAACATTATCAACATCAACAACATACTCTACAACCACTACCACTACCACTACAACCACTACAGAAAATAATATTTAAAATTAAATTAATATTATTTTTATTTTTTTTAAAAAAATTCACAATGTTATTTTTCATTCTTCTATAGTTATAAATAGATCAATGGGGTATATCTCAATATGGGGATTGTGTATTTTTTATTAAGTAACTTAAAAATAAAAATAAATAAATAAATAAATAAATAAAAAAATAAAAAAATAAAAAAAAAAAATATTTAATATTTTTCAATTTTAATTTTTTTCTAATTTTTTTTTTTTAAAATTTGCCAACCTACTAATTATAATTTGTTTTTATTTTTTAAATTTATTTTTCTTGCATATTAATAACAAAACACCTAAACAGTGATATATATAAATATATTCAATGGCCTATAAGTCAGTATGTGTAAGCTATGTTTTATGGCTTTTCTTTGGTAAGATAGATACTCCTTTTATTTAACTTTTTTTTTTTTAATATTATTATTTTTATTTATTGCAAAAGGAGAGAAACTAATTAATTGTTAATAAAACTTAAGGATTTTTTGGAGTTCACAGATTTTATTTAAATCGTCCATGTAGTGGTGTATTTTATTTACTAACCGTAAGTTTATATAAACTCAACATTTATAAATATTTCATATTCATTGTTTCTAATATTCTTTTATCATTAAACAGCTTGGTGGTTTCATTATAGGTTGGTTTATGTAAGTGAATGTTCAATACTACGATTTTAAAAGGTAATTGGAATACTAACAACATTTCTTTTTAATAAATATATAACCAACAGTGATATATGTTTAATTCCAGTAATGGTTGAGGAAGAAAACTCTAAAGTAAGATTTAATTTTATTTTTATTAATTCGAGTAATTGAAAAAAATAAACTAATATTTAACATTTGTGTATAGTATGACAATAGAGGAGGAACAACTATTAATGTTGTACAAACCACTACAACAACAGCAACAGGATCACCAGTTATGATGACACAACAACCGGGTTATCCACAACAACAACCAATGATGGCACAACAACCGGGTTATCCACAACAACAACAACCAATGATGGCACAACAACCATATTCTCAACAATATCCACCACAACCATCACAACATAATCCATATGGACAACCAAATCCATCAGCTCCAGTTTATTACCCACAAGCATCAAACCCACAACAACAACAAATTTATCAACCACCACCAGCAGGTTATTATCAACCACCACCACCACAAGCCCAAGCTGCACCACCACAAGCCCAAGCTGCACCACCACCATATCCCACAGTTACTCCTCCAACAGCCCCATCGGCCCCACCAACAAATGAATCCCAACACAATATTGATAAAATTGACCCATAGTAATAATAAATTATAGTAAACAGAAATGATAAATAATTTTGTTCTTCAAAATTTATATGTAAAATATTATAAAATTTAAATAAATTTCAAATATTATAAGTAATAATTTAATATTACATGAGTTTTTTTTTATTTTATATTTTATTTTATATATTTTTTTGTTTTACTCTTTGGTTGTTAGTGTTAATGCCAATAACTATTTTACTCTTTTTATGATTGTACTTGATTGAATATTTCCGTAGTTAAGACATCGATAAAATTTAAAGACATTATATTTAAAAATCCTCTCAGATTATTGGCAATTCCAAAAAAAAAAACAAATTATTTAATAGATAAAGAAACAAACTCGAATTTTTGGGACAACATAAAAAAAAATTTTCAATAGGCTATCTTAAAAAATATAAAAGAAAAATAATCATATAAAAATATGGGTAAAGTAAATTTTTTTGTAAGTTATTAAAAAAAAAAAAAATAATTAAAAAAAAAATTTTTAAAAAAAATAAATTTATTTTTTTTAATTAAAAACCATTTTTTTATTTTTTTATTTTTTTATTAATTTTTTCCACTTAAATTCAAAATAAATACAAATTAATAGCATAAATAATAACATTTCTTTTTCTTTTCATAATTTGTAATTAGAATAAAAATGAAAACAAAAGAAATAAACTTAACAAATATCTTGTTTAAAGAAGAGCTTGGCATTCGATATACAAATAAAACAAAGTTTTTAAATAATGTTGATTTTTTATCTGCCCAAAAAAAATTTTTTCAAAGAATGTATGATGTAGTTAACTCTATTGAGGAGTTTTTAAATAATAGAAGTTTTGATATTATATCATTAGATAAGGTAAGTTCATATCTTTATAAAAAAATATAGTAAAATAGAAATTGCATACCAATAATAAAATACTCTTTTTATTATAAATAGATTTTAGAAAATCTTGAAGATATTTTTGCATTAATAAGAACAAATAAAAAAGGCGGGGAAATATTCATTTCAATGAAAGGCCACCTTACTCTACAAAGATTAATATTTAATAAAAACAATTTTAATAATGATAGTATTAATCATATAAATTCAAAATTAGGGAGCATGTCAACAGATGATTCCAATAATAATAATAATAATAATAATAATAATAATAATAATAATAATAATAATAATAATAATAATAATAATAATAGTACACCAAGTTTTTCCGATTATATTCAAATTGCCAGGGCTAGGAGAGAAATTATAAATTCAGCTATCATAATTATGAGAGAGTTACTTGATATTAGTTTTTTCTCAAAATGGGTATTAGAGGCAAAAGGATTTATCTCTGAAATATTTAATTTAATTATTGAAACTGGTCTTCGTGAGCATACAATGTTATTTTTAAATGATTTATTGTCAACGACAAATACGCCACTCGATTTAAGAGACATTAAAAAATTTTATGAAATCGCAAGGTGCACATTCAATCATACTCAATTTTATTTATTCATTAAAATTTTATCAGCATGCACATTTTTTACAGAAGATAGCACCAGCTGTATTCAAAGTGCTCTGGAATTGAGAGATAAAGTTGAAAATATCTATACAATTAATCAAAGTAAGCTATTGATATTATAATTTAATAAAAACATACATATTAGACATATATACTAACTATAACTTAATTATTTATAGCAATTGTATTTAATATACCAGGATTTTTAAAAAAACTAGTATCACCATTAAGAAAATCAACACAAGATACTTGGATATCACCAGTTTTAAGAGTAGATCATAACGAAATGAGCGATGACGAGAGCGATTTAGTAAATGAAGAGCTTGTTTCCTCACCAGATAGATATAGTGCCACGATGTTGTCAACTGAGGATGCATTAAACACATTACAAGGTTTAAATTTTTATCCCCAAGATGGTGAGGATCCAATAAAAGCTTTAAAATCATATTCAACTGCAGCATATCAATCTGAAATTTTAATTATATTGTTCAGTTTAATAAATGGTTCAAGAAAATTTCAAATTTTAACAGAATTAAAAAAATTAAATTTTATGGATATTTTTTATAAAATTTTTAAACTTATTGATTGGAAAAAATCGGTATGTATTATAAAATATTTTTTTTTTTTAGATTTATATTAATTATTTATTATTTTTTTAATAAAATTTAGGAATTTAAAAATGATTTTAATCCATTTTATATTAGAAAAACTCAAATCATAAGATTATTTTTAGTCTATAACGATAATTATCTTGTATCATCATTTGGTAATCAATTTGCAACCGAAAAAGAACTCCATAAAATTAAAAATCAACCATGTGAAGATAAAAATTGTTGTTATGATAGAGAGGGTATACCAGAAATTAATTTAGGTGATTTAAGTAATGTTCAAGATTCTAGTGAAGAAAATGAAAATAATGAAGAAAATGGAGAAATTAATAATAACAATATAAATAATAATGATGAAAATTCTATAAATAATAATAATAATCAATTACATTATAACAAATTAGTGAAAGAATTTAATGCAAAAGAAAGTTCAGTTATATTATCAATTGTCAATGCATTTATAGATTGTAGATTTGCTGAAAGAGAAAGATCACATGTTACATATTGTTTAGAGACATTCCTACGTTCATGGCCAGACAACAGTTTACAAAATTATTTTATTGAAAGAGGATTTTTAAAATATATAATCAAAGATGTTGCAAATAAAAATTCTGTAATTTGTCAATTAAATTACGATTTGTTTGGAGAACTTGTAAAAAATAATAGATATGGATTTAAGATATTAACAGAAAACATCAAAGACAAACCAGAAGGATTTTTGAATTATTTTTTAGAGAATGTCATCGATGCAAATGTAGGTCTTAGACAAATAGTAGTATCATTATATAGTTTCAAATTGGAAAATGAAAAATTCAAAGACGATCCAAGTTATATTCCATATGATTTCGAAAATTGTATTGTTTCACAATATTTTGAAAAAAATAAAAAAACAATGATTTTGAATTTTATCGATGTCTTAACTCCAGAGACATTAGATTTAGGAAGTAAGTAACAATAATAATAATAATATTTTTAAAAAAATATCTAAATTATTAATTTTTTTCATTTTTCATTTTTATTTTTAGATTTATGTTGTTTAAATTCTTCATTGGTTTTATTGGCAATTTTAAAAAAAGAAAACAAATTAGGTTTTTACCTTGGACAAATTGTTTTAAAAGATAAACAAACAAATGGTGAGTTCCATAAAAAAATCTTTTCATTATTAAAGATCTGGAGAATGTTTTATTTATTTAATTCAAAAGATAAAGGAAAATTAGAGCATTCAACAAAGGAACTAAAATTTTCAGAAATTTTTGAAATAGTTATAATTTTAGAAAATTTATGTTATAAATTGGGTAATAAATAAAAGTGTACAAAAAAAATAAAAAAATCAAAAACAATAATCTAAAATTTTTTTAATCAAATTTTTTTAAATAAAAAATATACTTATTATATTAAAATATATATTTAGAGTTTGTTTCTTATTTTTAGATAATGATGATTTATTATATATAAAAAAAAAAACGATAATATTTCTTTCCTTTTATATTTCCCCCCATTTTTTTTTTTTTTAAAAAAATTATAGATTTTTATTTAGAGCAAAGTTTTTAAATTAAAAAAGTATAGATCCAATCTCTGAATATAACAATAACTATAAAAATAAATATAATACATTTAACAAAAAAGTGATTATAAAAATAATATCAAAATAATTTGAATTAATAAATATAGTAATTCCATTGGATAATGATTTAATTTAAACTATTATTAATATTAATATTATTATTATTAATATATTAATATATTAATGTAAATATATTTATTTTTTTTAAATATTATAAAAAAATATAAAAAAAAATTTATAATAATTTTATTTAAATAATATTATTTTATAATAAAAATGAAAAACTATATTAATTTTAATAAAATATTAATTATAATATTTATGCTGATCCAAATAATAGTGGGTGATGAATGTAAAAACTATTTAATAAATAATTATTTTAATAATAATGTAAATAAGAAATTTTCAATTACTATGACCGTAATAAAAAGTAATGGTGAAATTATATATGGAAAAGGAGAATTAATCAACAATGGTTCATTATTGTATAATAAAGATGGAATTTATTCAGTATCCAATGTATATCAAAATAACGACAACAATGACACCCAAATGTTTTCAAATGAACATACATTTAGATACTATTTTGGCAATTTTTATATTTCAAAAGATGCTTTTGTTACGATTGGTACATCCAATATGAAATTTAAATTAACAGAATGTAAAAATACAATTTTTACTGGTTTTTTATGGGATGATTTATATTCACTTCAATTAATAAATAATGAAAATAATAATGATAATAATAATCAAATTTTAAATGTTAATCAAAAATGTAATTTAACATCACTATCATCTTTTGATAATATTTTATTTACAACTAAAATTGAAAATAAATGGAGTGAAGGTGATATGGTATTTACTCAAATGACTACATCAATATTGAATAATAATACTAGTCCAATAACATCATTATCATTCAAAACAAATATAGTTCTAAGAGACGAAACTAGTTTTTGGAATATTATAAAAATATCCAATGATCAATTTACCCTACCCGTTTATGCTTATAAAGATTTTAATCCTGGTCAAGTATATCAATTCGGTTTCATTTCAAAAACATCAAGCATAAATAATCATAATACAATTCCTATTTTCACAATAATTTAAAAAAAAAAAAAAAAAAAAAAACTAGGAAAATAAAAAGATATAATTATTTATTTAACATTACATTTAACATTCAATTGAATTTTCAGAATTCTTTGTTTAATTCTAAAAAAAAAATATCATAAAAACATGCGAGTTTAGCCACTAAACGAAACTTCTTTATCCAATTCGAAAAATTATTTTTTATTTATTTTTTTTTAATTTATTTTTTTTTTTTTAATTTTTTTTTATTAATAAATTTTTTTTTTTTTTTTTTTGATCATTATTATTATTATTTTTTAAGATGAAATTATTATTAGCATTAATTTTAATTTTATTTGTAAGTTTCTCATTCGGGAAACATTATGAATCAAGTAGATGGGTCAGAAAAATTCAAAGTGAAAGAATCCCAAATCATGCATCAATGACATTCAATGTTTACTTGAAGCAACAAAATGCAGAAGTTTTAGAAGATACTATCAAATTAATTTCAGATCCAAAATCATCACAATATGGTAATTATTTATCAGTTAATGACATCACCAACATTGTTGCTCCATCACACGAAACTATTAAAACTGTTGAAAACTGGATTAAACCACACAGACCATTAAAAATGGAATATGGTCCAAATAAAGATGTTGTCAAAGTCACCATGAAAAAGAGTTCAGTCGAAAAATTAATGAATGTTAAAATCGATAGCTATACTCATCCAAATGGTAAATCAATTCTTCGTTCATCGGAAGATCCAATTCTTAATTCAAAATTAAAAAATCATATTGATTTAATTACTGGTATTTCAAATTTCCCAATGTGTTAGTATTTTAAAAATATTATTATTATTTCATTTTTAAAAGAAATTCATACTTACCAATTATTATTTATTATTATTAGATAAAAAAGATAGATCATTAAAATCATTCGATGAAAATGATTATGATTTAATGACTTCAAGTTCATCATCATCATCAGATGGTTTCTCAGATACTGGTTTAAGAATTATCAGTATTAAAGGTACTGGTGAATATATGAAAGTAACTTATCAACCAAGTTGTTCACCAACATGTAACAATAAATACTATCCAGTTACTATTACCACTACCACTTTAAATCAAGTCGTCAATAACTCTATCGTTAGTGAAGATATTATGCCAACTTGTTCAATTCAAAATAATTTACCAGTTTGTATTGTTAATGCTAACAGTTACTTATACCAACCACAACAAGTTTCTATCTTGGATACCATTACCAGAGATACCAATGTATGGCCATTCAACTTTGTTTCAACACCAATCGTTGTACCACAAACTATTAAAGATTATTATGGTATTCCAAATAACTATATTGTTTCTAATCCAAACGCCACTCAATGTGTCGTCGAATTTGAACAACAATATTACAGTCCACAAGATTTAACCACATTCTTTAACTCTATGGGTTTAGTTAATAATGCTACTGTTAATTTAATTGGTTATAATGATGTTTCAAATCCAGGTGTAGAGGTAAATTTTATTATTAATATTTTAGGTTTAAATTATAATCGAGAGATTTAATGTCAATTAACATAATGTATTACTTTGTCTTTTTAATATTTAGGCATCTTTAGATATTCAATATATGATGGGTGTTGCACCAGGTGCTGAAACTACTTTTTGGTCAATTTACACTAATAGTTCCGCTGAAATTGATGATATTTTACAATGGGCCATTGCTATTGCTGGTACTGAAAACCCACCACTTGTTAATTCACTTTCATATGGTATGACTGAATTTAATGTTGATAAATATTTAGGTAACGGTTATATGGCTCGTTCAGAAATCGAATTCCAAAAAGTTGCTCTTAGGTAAGAAATCAGCTATGATATTACTACTACTCCACTTTATAAAATACTAATTATCATTTTTTCACTACTTTAAATTAATATAGAGGTATCACAATTGTTATTGCTAGTGGTGATTCAGGTGCTGGTGATTTAGGTGGTGAACCAATGAGCACAGATAACTGTAATACTCTTCACGCTGATTGGCCATCAAATTCACCATATGTAACCTCTGTTGGTTCAATCTATTTCACTCCATATGCTGTTCCAATCTGTTATGAACCAACAAGTGCTGGTGGTGTTAATTGTCAATCAAATACTATTGGTGAAGTTGGTGTCTCACTTGATTATGGTATGTTATGGAGTAGTGGTGGTGGTTTCAGTAACTTTACAACTACTGCTTTTTACCAAGAAGATTTTGTTTCATCTTATATCGAAAAATTAAATGAATTAAATGTTGTTCCACCATCAAATATTTGGAATTCAAAAGGTAGAGCTTATCCAGATTTTTCAAGTGTAAGTTATTTTATAAAATATTTTAAATGGTTTATTCATATATTAATTTTTATAATTTTATTTTTTTATTGCTTAGGTTGGTCACAATCTTTATGTTATTAATGGTGGTGAATGGTTATCAGTCGATGGTACCTCTGCTTCAGCTCCAATTTTTGCTGGTATGATCACTATCTTAAATGATATTCGTTTAAATGCTGGTTTACCAGCTCTTGGTTTTATCAATCCATTATTCTACCAAATTTACAGAGAACATCCAGAAGCTTTCTATGATGTTGTCGTTGGTAATAATCGTTGTGGTCTCAGTGATTTCAAACCATTCTGTTGTGATAGTGGTTACACTGCTGTTTCTGGTTTCGATACTGTTTCTGGTTTAGGTAGACCAAACATGGAAGTTTTAATGAAATTAATTTTAAATTATTAAATAAAAATCTAAATTTTATATATAAAATAAAAAAAATAAAAACAAAAGGGTAGTTTTTAAAAGTTTACTTTATTAAAATTAATATCAACTATAAATTTAATTATTACTATTTAATATTAATATAATTATAAAGTATTTTTTTATTATAAGAAATTGTATTTTAAAATTTTAAATAAAGTATGTTGTTTTTATTTGAAACTGATTGTGGGTAGTATTCGATTACATTGACGCTAATATTTAATCTTTGAGGATAATTGAATAGTAATTTATTTGATCAACTAAAACTTGGTATCTGGTCTATTTTTAATATATTCTATAACCCCTGGATTACTTTCAAAATGATTTTTATTTTCTTCTAGTTTAACAAATTTCTCTGAAGCTTCGCTAGCACTAATTTTACCTAAAAAAATTGTATAATCAAATGATACATATGCATATAGATCTGCTAATGAATAATCATCCCCAACCAAGAATTTACTTTTATTATATTTATTTTCTAATGATCCAAATACTTTATCAATACCTTTTCTAATAGTTTCTGGCTAAAAAAAAAAAAAAAAAAAAAAAAAAAAAAAAAGATTAATTATTTTTTATTTTAAATAAAAATAAATAATAAAAGCATAGTACCTCTGTTGAACGTAAAATTCCAAATAAATCTGCAACTATCAATGTAACAACTTCATCTATTTTATATTGTTCTTGAATTGATTTTCCTAAAAAATTATGTTTAGCTGCAACATATTTTGCAATAACTGAAGATTGTGCCAATATAAAATCTGGACCATCTCGATAAATTGGTAATTGAGAGTATGGTAATTGAACTCTTAATACATCATCTATGGTATCTATTACTATATTATTGTATGGTATATTTAAATAGGCATGTAGTACTCTAATAAATTGAGCAAGGCCTCTTGAATTAAAATATGTTAAAGATGGAATATTGTCTTTATTACTATTATTATTAGTATTATTATTATTGTCTAAATCATGATTTTCTACAGAATTGTTTTCTATGCTATTGTTTTCTATATTATTATTTTCTGTCATTTTTAAAAATAAAACTAAAAGTAATATATTTAATAATATCTTTTTTGTTAAAAAAAAATAAATCTTTTCTTTTTTATTAAAAAAAAATTTTATTTTTTTTATTTTTTTTTTATTTATTTTTTTAAATTTTAATTTTTTTAAAAAGAATCAATTTTTAATCAAAAGAATGTATCCACCTAATTTATATTTTCAAATGACTCACATTATCTATTTTTTCTCATTTTTTTTTCTAATAGATTTTTTGTGTTATTAAAATTAATACCCACTTTTTTAAAGCGAAAATGGTGTTAAATTTTTCAAAACATCTTTTAGTTTAAATATTGATTAATTACAAAAAAAAAACATAATTTTATAAATAGATATTATTTTTCTTTTTAATATTTTATTTTTGGATGTATGTAGTTGTGAGAATAATGAATATTGTTTTTTGGTAGTTGAGTCAGGTTCTAAAGGATAGACCACATCGCCCATATAAATATAGGTTACAGAGTCAGGGATAATACCTTTTGTTAAACTTTGAGAGAAACCATAATCAAATATAAGATAATTTAAATGGTTTGGAATTGTACCAGGTATTAATTGATACTTGAAGTTATGTAAAAACAAGTATTGTACGGTGGGTGGAATAAAGTTTAGTATATATATTCTAAAATTATCTAAAAACAAAATTGATTCCATCATCACATTAATCCAAATGGGGTAAATTGATGATGGTCAAGCGATTTATTTTTTTCTTTTATTATTAAAATTAGATTTTAATCTATATTATTATTTATGTTATTTTATTTATATTATTTTAGCTCGTTTTTTACACTATTATTTAATTTTGCAGAGATATTTTTATTTAAACTGGTAATGGAAGTAGATGTTGTGGAGGTACCAATGGTGAGGTGTTGCTGTTATTATTAAATGGTGATGGTTGTGTTAAATTATATGATGATGATGAAGGTGTAGAAGATGGCGATTTTTTTTAAATTATTAGTTGCAAATTGAAGATGAACTGTTATTTATAGTTTTGATTGTTGTTGTTTGCTTATCATCAATATCTACTTTATCAAAAGAAGCAAGAGTATTCGATAACTTTTCAGTAGAAATATAATTGCTTTCTATTGTTCAAGTATTTGAATTAATTGATGATAAGTTATTTTTAGATGAAGTGGTTGACTCTTCCCCTGTTCCAGATGAAATGGTTGGTGGTGTTGTATTTGAGTTTGTTGATTGTATAATATGTTCATTTTTTACCGTTTCCCTTTTTTATTTATATACAGAGTGTATAAGATTATTTTTTTTTTTTTTTTTATCATTGTCATTATATTGATAATTTATATTTATTTCTTTTATTAATAGAAAATGATGTAGTTTAATTTGTAAATAAAATGTAATTAATAAAATTTAAGGTAATTTCATACATTTCCCATTCTCAAAGAATCGTTAAATTCAAAATTTTGTATGATTTTGATTTCAAAGTTTAAAAGAGTAGACAAACAATAATAATCATTTCTTCAATAAATAAAAAAATTATACTAAATTATATCATGAAGAGCTATTTTTAATAAAAAGGAAAACAGTAAAAATAAAAATATTATTTAAAAAAAAAAAAAATTTATTATATTTTATTTAAAAATTAAATGATGTTTCAATATCCTAATATTAAAATCATTTGATGTTCCAATATATTTGCCTGGCCAGGGAAAATGTATTTCTTCCATCAAATAGATTGAAATATGGTATTATATATTTTTAATATTGTACTTTTGTTTCTATTGTTATTTTTTTTTTTTTTTTTTATAAAATTATTACTAAAAGTTCTTTTTCTAAAGCTTTCGGGTTGACGATGATGGTGAGGACCAAGATTAATGCTGATGCTGATGATGATGAGGACCCAAGACGAATGATGATGATAACGCTGAGGACCAAGATGAATGCTGATGATGATAACGCTGAGGACCAAGACGAATGCCAGTGAGGATGCCGGTGAGGATGCTCATGATGATGATGGTGATGAGGACCAAGATGAATGCTGATGATGATGATGGTGATGAATGATGATTATGAATGGTGATGATGATGCTGATGAAAGCTGGTGATGAATGAGGACCGAGATGAATGCTAATGTTGATGAGGGGCACCAATGATGATGACGCTGATGATGCTGATGATGGTGATGATGAGGACCAAGATGAATGATGATGGTGATAATGCTTAGTACCAAGATGAATGCCGGTGAGGATGCTCATGATGAGGACCAAGATGAATGCTGATGATGATAACACTGAGGACCAAGACGAATGCAGATGATGATGAGGACCAAGATGAATGCCGGTGATGATGCTCATGATGATGATGATGGTGAGGACCAACATGAATGCTAATGATGATGAGGACCAAGATGAATGCTAACGATGAATGCTGCTGATGGTGATAATGCTTAAGACCAAGACGAATGCCGGTGAGGATGCTCATGATGATGATGAGGACCAAGATGAATCCTAATGATGATGAGGACCAAGATGAATGCTGAGGATGATAACGCTGAGGACCAAGACGAATGCCAGTGAGGATGCCGGTGAGGATGCTCATGATGATGATGATGAGGACCAAGATGAATGCTGAAGATGAATGCTGATGAATGCTGCTGATGAATGCTGCTGATGAATGCTGCTGATGAATGTTGCTGATAATTCTGAGGACCAAAACGAATGAATGCTGAGGAATAATAAAAAAAATAAAATTAGTATTTATTTTTATCACATATTATATATATATATAATTACCTGTTTGTTTGTTCGCTTGAGCTATTATAAAAAATAAAATAAATGTATATTGATAAAACGAAAATAAAAATGAAAAAAAAAAAAAATTTCCCCCACACCACAAAAAAAAAAAAAAAAAATTTTAATAAAAAAAATTTTAATAAAAAAATTTAATTTAAAAAAATGAAATTTAATTAAAAAAAATGAAATTTACCACACACACAAATTTCTACAAAGGAATTGCGAACATCATTATTAAAAATTATAATAATAATAATTTTTAACTAATATAGCCATTTAGATTTATAATAATAGTTTTTATAATTAAATTTAATCTAAAAGTTCACTTTAAGGAAAGTATAATAAGTTATTATTAATAGAAAATGATGTAATCTAATTTATAAATACAATATATCTTTTATTTTTTTATCATTATTAATAATTTATATTTTTAATTTGATTTTAAAGTTTATTTTTAAAATATCAAAATTAAAAAAAAATAAAATTAAAAAAATAAAAAAATGAACCTATTATACATGATCACTATTTTTAAAAAAAAACATGAAAATATATGTGTGTGAATTTATATTATTAATTTGAGAGGTATTATTTTAAATTTGTATATTTAAAAATGCAACAATGATATAAAATAAAATAAAATTATTAAATAAAAAACATACCTATTATACACATTATTATATTTAAATAAAACATGGAGGTATATGGTGTGAATATTATTAATTTGAAATATATTTTTAATTATTATAAATTATTTAAATGTAAATATGTAAATGTTATTGTCATTGTAATTTTTTTTTTTTTTTTTTTTTTTTTTCTAAATAATTTAAATTACTGTTATTGAATTTGTATCGAATTTATTGTGGGTAAATGTGAGTGGGTAATTGTGAATGTATTTTAATTAGATGATATTAATAAAATATGAAAAAAAAAAAATAAAAAAATAAAAAATTAAATATAAAAAAAATAATTTGGGATATTTTAAATTTTTTTCTACAAGATATTTTTTTTTTTTAAAAGTGAATGCACGATATGGTGGTATTAATATTATTGGGCACCATAAGGTCAATTTGTGTGTAATTATTTGTAATGTAGATGGAGCTACTTTAGTTATAACAAAAAGAGATCAATCCCTGAATAAAATTATCACATGGAAGATAGATACGAAATTGGAAAAATTCCAAAAAAGGAGTATTCCGAGCGGGAATCGAACCCACGACCCTTACCGTGTAAAGGTAATGTGATAACCAACTACACCATCGAAACTACTTATATGAGAATTTGTAATATAACCCCAACATCAATTTTATAATAGAAGAAACAAGAAAAATCATGAACATTTCACCTACGATTTAACATATCAAAGAGTACTTAAGAGATTCAAGATAATCTGCAGCAGCATGGGAAAGAGAAGTTAAAATTATTAACAGAATATATAAGAAACTTCAACACCAAGATCCAGCTAGTCAACGACACCACACAATGAAGATAGTCAACAGGCTAGAGAAGTTTAGCAAGATATGGAATTCAGATATATTTAGAGTGAAAATACCGATTACACCCGGAAAGCTACAGAACTTTAACGATATATTACAAATAAAAATTAAATAACAAAAATTATTCAACAAAAATTAAATAATCAAAATTAAATTACTAAAAATTTTTCTAAAAATAAATAAAAGTCCTGTTAACCTTTGCACCATTCTTATTGAAGGGGTAAGTCAAAAATTCGTGGTTAGCAACTTATACAAAATAAATGAAGATTGTCTATCTTCAACAATGCAAGAGAAATTTAACAAGATCTGGTTTGCAATTAAAATAAAATTATTATATTTAATTATTTTTTTATTTTTTTATTTTTTTATTTATTTTTTTATGTATTTTTTATTTATTTATATAAATTTTACATATTATTTGCTGTTTTTTTACCCGATTTGTATTCGACCCGACTCATGAGTAAACCACCCATTTGAGGGTGCGGGTTATTGCAGGGAAAAACTTTAAAAATAGAAAAAATATAATAAGGTGATTGTGTTAAAATAGTTTGAGAATTATTATTTTCAATATCTAAAAATTATGTTGTGTAATCTTTATATTACCTATTATTATTGTTTAAAAAAAATAAATAAAAAATTGAAAAATAATTATAAAAAAATTAAAAAATATATTATTAAAAATAAGCGAAAAAATGAAGTATAAAGTGAACATTTTATTAAAATATTACAATTTTTTCCGCTATTTTTTGGGCCAAAAAAAAAAAAAGTGTGTTCATTTTCAGTCCATGTTTATTTTTTAAAGTTTTTCTTATTTTTATGAGTAGATTAATCTATGATTATCTATAGTTAAAAAATTAATTTTAAATAAATTTAAATAAAATATTAAATAAAAATTTCCACAATACTCACCAAAAAATCTTTTTTTTTATTTCAAAATATTTTTTTTTTTTTTCTTTTATTTTTAAAATAATTTTTTTCCACATTATAAAATAATATCTTTATTTTTTATTGATTTAAAAATCTTTTTTGTAAATTTTGAAAAAAACAACGATGACATGACACAATTATTATTTTCTCAGAATGGTTTAATTTTCTAATAAAAATAAAATTAAAACTAAATATTTACTAAACTTTAATTAACAAAAATTTATTTAAAAAAAAAAAAAAATTTATTTTTTATAAAACTAAATTCAAATAATAAATAAATAAATAAATAAATAAATAAATAAATAAATAAATAAATATAGATAAATATTAAATTAAATAAATATTAAATTAAATAAATATAAATACAAATATAAATATAAATATAAATATATATAAAGAAAATAAATATATATACTTTAATAAAAGAATGTTTTATTCTGAATCAACTAAAATAAATAATTCCGTTGATGATTCAATATATTATAGATATATTGATTCGATCGATGAAGACTATAACTGTTTAATTTGTTTTCATCCATGTGAAAATCCAGTAATCGAACCAAATTGTCAACAAATGTATTGTAGAGAATGTTTAATTAAAAGCTTGGAAAAGTCAAAGAATGTATGTCCATTTTGTAATACTGAAACAAGTGTATCAAGTTTAATGTTGCCACCAAAATTTATTACCAACTTTTTAAATGAATTAAAAGTAGTATGTACCATCTGTTATAAAGAAAACTCAAGTGTTTTAAATAGAAAAGATTTTCAAAACCATTTACAGAACGATTGCAGAGCCAAATGCAAGGGTCCATGTGGTCAAGAGATACCCTATAAGGATTTAAATTCCCATATTTGCCCATTTGTAGATCTAAGTTATTTAACCATTGGCAATAATAAAGTATTATCCAAGTCTGGTAAATGGCTCAATACAACACAAATCATAAATTATTTAAAACAAATATCAAATCAAGAATTTAAAGAAACAAAAATTAATGAAATTATTTTAAAAGCTTCTGAAACTATGAATTATTATAATTGTAAGTATAAAAATAAAGTTAATTTTTTTTAAAACCAATTATATAAAATACTAATTAATTTCTTTAAACAGATAAAGATAAAGAAGTTTATTTATTTAGAGGTAATTATGATTTAGACGAAATTCCATCAAATTATTCATCAATTGGTTTTGTTGGAGGTGGTAATAGAAGCATGTTTTATTTAGCATCCCATCTCGATCCATATACCAAAGAGCTTTTTCTTTTAGATGATTTTGACCAGAGAGTATATCCAGAAGAAATTCCAAAGCACATAGAAACCCTACATATCTATAATGTTAAATACCAATTAGAACCAAGCTGTATTCCATCTACTGTTAAAAGTGTCCATTTCCATGATGGTTATAAATTCCCATTCGACCAAGGTGTAATCCCAGAAGGTATTGAAGAAGTTCATATTCACAATGTTATCCATCCAATAACAAAGTCATCACTACCATCTACAATCAAAAAGATTTCATTTAATAATGGATACTCTCATGCAATTAGACCAGGAACCCTATCAAAAAATATTGAATCTATTCACATTGGTGATATTAAAGAACCACTAATTCCAGAATCCATTCCATTTAAATCAAAGACTCAAAGAAAATTATACATTCATGGTGGTTACAAGCATTCTTTAAGACCAGGTGTTATCCCAAAAGTAGATTCTCTATTCATCTGTGACATTAAAAAACCAATTTCAAATGATTCTCTTCCAAATAGTATTCAACATTTATATTTTTCCGAAGATTTTTCACACTTTATTCATAGTAATATTTTAACTCATCTTAAAAATATGAAATCTTTGGTTATTCCAAATTTAGATTACATAAATGTAACCGATCTTTCAAATTTAGAATTAAATGAAAATTTGGTATTATACTTTAATTCTAATTCACTAAAACAACAAACAACCAATTTTAAAACCAGTATTATTTTAAAACCAACTTTAAAAAATCATTTTTCTTCACAATAAACAAATAAATAAAAAATAAAATTGTTTTTTCTTTTTTTTTTTTTTTTTAAAAATTTAGAATTATTAATAATTAATTTAATTATTTAGTTTATTAGTTTTTTTTTTTTTAATTTTGTTCTTTTTTTTTGTTATTTGTTATTTGGGGTATTTATTGTGGGGTATTTATTATTATTTATAATTTATATAAATTTATTTATTGATTAAATATTCTCTTTCTAATTGTTTTGTTTTTCTTGAACCTTTAATCTTTTTATTTAATAATGTGTAGAATTGTTTTGATGTTGCCCATACTAATGCATTTGCTAAAGCTTGGAGACTTACTGAAACAGCATCCAAAAGAATAAAGAATTTGTTTTCAATACCAAAATATTCCAATGTTCTTAAAATTGTAGCAGGAGTCCAAAATATAACAAAAATCAATATGAATTTCATTAGTTGAACTTTAAATTCTCTTTCTTGTAAACGATAACGTTGAGATTCTGTTGGTAATAAAGATATTGGTCTATTCTTTCTCATTTTAATGAGAATCAAAATTAATATAATAACTGAAAATGTGATTGTAATATAAAGTGGTATTAATTCAAATAATCTAAATGGGTTTGATGATCCTACAATCCAACAACCTATAAAAAAAAAAAATGTTAATAAAAAAAACAAATCATATTTAGTTTTATAAATTAAATAAATACCTGTAGATGTTGGACCATATTGTTTAAAAACACCGACAACTGCTGCATTAATTGCACAAAATCCCCATACAAATAAATGATAATATTTTAAACTTTTTTCACCTGATTGCTGCTGTGGTTGTATTTGTTGTTGCTGTTGTTGCTTTGGTTTATTTGATTTTATTTTAATATATGAGTGAAATACTTTAATTGTCATTGAAAATGACCATAATATTGTTGCTTGTCCAAAAAATTGACTAAATAATCCTAATCCAAACTATAATATTATTTATTATTTAAAAAAAAAATGAATAAAAATTAGCGCCAATGTATTAATTTAATATAATTTGATAATAATTAAAATACTTACACAATATGGTGATACAGGATCATTTACAGTTGTACTTTCAGTAAATTGTGGTATATTTAAATAATAAAAAATAATTGTAATAATATATCTGTTATAATAATAATAAAAAAAAGAAATATAAAAAATTAATATTTTATTTATAAATAAAATAAAATAAAATTAATATAAAACAATTAATTACTTTAAAGTAAATAAAAAATCGGAGATTGCTTGAAACCATATAAAATTTGAACCACTGTGCTTTAATTTGGCGAAAATAGACCAAGTAATAATAATAAATAATGAGCCTACTATTGAAACTGGTGCGCATGCTATAAAAATTGTTATTAATTGTTTATTATCAAATGAAGATTCTTCTGTTGCTGCTGTTGCTGTTGAAGTAAATATATCACCATTATTTCCAACAATGGTATTGTTTAAACCAAATGCAATTATTGAATCCATTTTTTTTTTTTATATTATATTACCTCCTCCTATATTTCGATTTCTTTTCTTTTTATCTCTATTATCCTACAACAAAGGTTTTTTTTTATTTATTTTTTTTTTTTACTTTTTTTTTTTCTAATTTACAAATTTTATACAAACAAAAAGAAAAGAAAAGAGATAAAGAATTATTTATTATTTATACATATATATATACACCTATTAATTTAATCAATTAAATTTTCCGTTAATAGGGATGGAAAAATAAAAATTTAAAAAAAAAATTAAAAAAATTAAAAAAAATTAAAAATTAAAAATAAAAAAAAAAATTTTCGTCATGAAATTTTAAAAGCCTTTTACAAATAGTTTTTTTATTTATTTCTTTTTTTAAGTTTTAAATTTAAATTTTAATTATTTATGATTTATTGTCTATTTATTGTATAATATTAATAGAATTAAAAAAATATTTACTTTTTTTTTTTTTTTTTTTTTTTTTTTTTTTTTTTTTTTTTTTTTTTAAAAAATTATTAATATTATTACTATTTTATTGTTAATGGTTTAGATTATATACGCATAATTTAGATCAAAAAATAAAGTTATGAAAAATTTTCTTTAATTTCTGAAAAAAAAAAAAAAAAAAAAAAAAAAAAAATAAAAATAATTATTTTTATTTTTTTTTTTAAAAAATTTTTCATTATTTTATTTTTTTTATTTTTTAAATTAAAAACAAAAAAAAAAAAAAAAAAGCCTATATATTTCATACCACATAGATATATATACACTTATAAAATGATAACAAGTAAAAAAATTTTATTTTTATTTTTAATATTATTTTTTATAAATGGAGTTGTTGTCGATTCTAGAATCGTTTCAAAAAAACAACCAACTGTGTATGTAACTAAAGATAAAATACCAATATATGTATGTATTATTATTTTTATTTATTAAAATATTAAAGTATTAAAATTAAACTCTAATATCTATTAAATTTTTATTGTGTATACTCTATAGATGAATAGTTATAGATTGGATTTATCAATTTACGATTATTATAAATTACCATTTTTAAAACCTGAAGGTGATATAACCTATAAACAATCATTTTTCGAAAAACTTTCAGGTGATTTAAAATCATCATCAATATATCAAATTGAATTTAATTTAAAAAAGAATTATGAAGTGGGTAGTGCAAATTTTACAAAAGATAATATAAAAGAATTAAAAAAATTAATTGATAAAGAATATAGAATTCATTTGTAAGATATTTTAATATTTAAATACAATCGAATATATACATATATATATATATATGACTCATCACCATCATCATCATAATATTAACTGAAATTTGTTTATATAGTTTTGTTGACGATTTACCAATTGGTGAATATTTTGTTGACAATAGTTTAGTAACAGGTAGCGAAAATTTATCATCATCAGAATCAAGTGCAAATGAAACTACAATTAATTATGACAATACAGAAAAAAACCATATTTTATTAGGTTATCCAATTGGTTTCAAAGTTGATGATAGATATTTTATTAATAATTATTTATCTTTTAGGATAAATATTTCAAAAGTTTCAGATTTAAAGGATGAAATGGAAGCAAAGAGTGGTTCAAAAGAGGCTTATACAGAATATATTATTCAATCAGTTTATATTGAACCATACAGCGTTAATAAAACTGATGCATTCGAATTGGATGAGGATAAAGTTGATAGCTATTCTGGAATATTAAAAACACCATTCTCATATGCAGTCCATTTCAATACAGTAAAAGGAAGAGTGGATCAACGTTGGTCATTATACTATGTAGAATCTCCATCAGATACACCCATCTCCATTTTAAGTGTAGTGGTTGTATTGGCTTTCAGTTCGATTATAGTACTCATATTTTTAAATATTTTTAGAGCTAAAACCTATCAAACTTTAGGTTTTGAAGATGGTGGTTGGAAGTCAATTTATGCCGATGTATTTAGATCTCCACATAACTTTATGACATTTTCTATTATCGTTGGTTTTGGTGCACAAATTGCTGTAACCATTTTCATTTTAATGGTTTTTTCAGTTGCTGGTTTATTAAGTATTGCAAATCCTGGTGGTTTAGCTACTGCATCTATGGTAGTCTTTGCTTTTTCAGCTTTATTCAATGGTTACTCATCAATGAGAGTTTATATAATGTTGGGTGGTACTAGAAAATTATACAATAGTGTTGTTGTAAGTTAAAAATTATATATTATAACTTATTAAATTTATTATTAACTAATTTTTTTTGATATTTTATAGACAATTACATTAATACCATTAATCGTTTTAGTTTTAATATTTATTGGATATTTCCAAATTTGGGGTAATGGTTTTGTATATGCACCAACAGCAGGTTCTGTATTCTTTGTATTGGCAATGTGGATATTGGTATCGATGCCATGTTCATTGATTAGCTCATATTTTGTTAAAACATGGCCACCACCAGGATACCCAGTTAGAACTAATCCAATTCCTCGTTTCATTCCACAACAAAAATGGTACCAAAATCCATATTTACATATGTTATTGGGTGGTGCCATTACATTTTCAATTATTTATACAGAGTTATACTATTTCTTAACAAGTTTTGTTTTGGGTGAACATTACGAATACTCTACAAGTTTTTCAATTACCTTTATATCAATGGTTGTTTTAATTTTAGAATTAAATATGATTTTAGAATATTATCAATTATCAATAGAAGTAAGTAGTTAATAGAAAGTATTATTTTTTTATAGTTATTAACCATAATTATTATTATTATTATAGAATTATAATTGGTGGTGGAGATCATTAGTAAGACCAGCTACAACTGGTTTATACACATTTATTTATTGCATTTATTTTGGTGCTTCTAATATTGGTTCAAGTGGTGCTGGTTTTTATTATTTTATATTTAGTCTTGTATTTTCAATTTTAATGTCATTGTTTTGCTCATCAATTGGTTTTATTGGTAACCTTTGGTTTATGAAAAAAATTTATTCAACATTACATTTTGACTAAAACAAACAAACAAATAAATAAAATATTTAATTTAAAAAAAAAAAAAAAACATCATCTTTATTTAATTAAAATTTATAGGTAAACAAATATTACATATTAGATTATTATTATTATTGTTATTGTTATTTGGATATTCAAGACCTGAACAATTTAATTTTTTACATTTATATTTATTTAAAAATTCTTTGTGTGGGTTGGGGTTATTAGTGCAGCAGCTTGGACAATTGCAAGTAAAATAATAACTTGATTGTAGTTTTTCAATTCTTTCCTGTTTATTTTGATTTAGTTGGATATAGTTAAATGATATTTCTTCATTTTCTTTAATATCTCTAATTGCAACCATAGAGTGACACCCAAAATTATTTTTACAAGATTCTATAACTTTGCATATATTAGGTTGGCAAGAGTGATTGAATAAACTTGAATTAAAATAAATTCCAATACCAATTGAATAGTAATTGAAGGTGGTAATACTGCTATTCGTTCTGAATGGGAATGATATATCGTGTGAGTTACATTCCAATATACACATTAGTTTTATCATATTTTTTTGAAATAGGCTCATTTCTTTTACTGTTGGATATATTGTATCTATAATCTCTTTATCAACTGACTTTTCTATAAATTTTGAAATTTTCATAAAATCTGTAATTCTTTGTGTCGAAAATTTATTTGAATTACTTTCGAGACCAATAATATCTTTAAATTTAATTTCTTTATAACTATTATTATTATCATTATTATCATTATTATTATTTATTTTGATTTCGTTATACTGTAAAATTAAAATTTTTATTAATAATTTAATAGTGGTTTTGCATTCATTATTAAATTGTGATGCTGACTGTATTTTCTTCCATATTTTACATTCGTATTGATGTGATGTTTGATAATCTTCATTTTTACATTTTTCACTGCAATACCAATTTAATTTACAATTATTACATATTATAAAATTGTCTGTATGCATATTATGTATATTATTATTTAAATTATTATTATTATTTATTGTGAAACAATAATGACATATTTTTTTTTCATTTTCTTCAATTTTAAAATTAATGCAACAAGAATATGGTTTTTCTCTAAATACAATAAAATCACCAGCTTTAATATCTTTTGATGCTACAACATAGTTTCCTTGATCTTTTGAATTTTTAACTATACAATTAGATGATATGGTTTTTAAATCATCCATTTAAAAATATGAATAATTTATGATTAAAAAATAAAAAAATAAATAAATTATTTATTTAAAAAATTAAAAATAAATTTAATTTTTTTTTTTTTATTTTTTTTTTAATTTTTTTTTAAAAACCGAATCGCATTTTTTTTAAAAAAAAAAAATTGTTTATTTTTTAAAAAAGAGTCCAATTTACCCCTTTTTATCTATTTACAATAAAATAAATATATAAATAAAAATAAATAAATAAAAAATGGTGGAAAAAATAATTAAAAAAACCACAACTAACACAGCATTAAAAAAGCCAGCTACTGGTAATAAAAAACCTGTAGCTGCTGCACCCACAACAGCCACAACCAAAACCACCGCTACAAAGGTACCATCAACTAGCCAAAAAGCCACAGAAACAAAACCAAAAACACCAGCCGCTGCTACCAATGCTACTACTTCTACTACCAACAAAACATCAAATAAAAAAACTATTAATAATAATCAATTAAATGTTGGTGATAAAATTAAAGCAATTGCAACAGAAATTAGAAATTTCGAATTAGTATTAAAATATAAAGAATATACATGTAAAGTTCATTGTCTTAATTCAGAACAACCATTTTCAAAATTAATGTTGGAAAAGGAATGGGAAGGTACAATTATTTCAGTCGATGAAACTGCTAAAATTATTATATTAACATTCAACAAACCAGAACCATTAAGTAAAGATTTCACAGTTGGTCAAACTATTACAGCTATAAATTATGGTCAAGTTTCATATAACGAAATTGCAACATGGATTTCACCAACTCAAATTGGTTATATAGATGTTATTTCAAATTTTAAAAATTATAATGATTTTGTTGGTATGTAAATTAAAATATACAAATAATCTTCATTAAAATATATAAACTAATTAAAATTTTTATTTCTTTTATTTTAGATTTTGGTCAAAGAAAAAAACCATTTAAATGTTTAATTAAATCAATTAATAGCGATAATAAAATTTATTTATCATTAATCGAAAATAATCAATTAAATAAGAAATTAAGTGTTGGTGACAAAATTTTAGGTACAATTTCAGAAATTGGTGTATTATCAATGAAAGTTAAAATATATAATAATCTTAGTGGTGAAGTAAAATTAATTGATTGCAACGATGAATTCAGAGACTCACCATTTTCAATTTATTCAGTCGGATCAGTTATTAAAGTTTTTGTCAAATCTATTTCAAAAGATGGTATCAGCTTATCATTAAAGAAATCATTATTAGGTCCAGAACACAAGTTTAATCCAAAATACAAGAATAACCCAACTCAAGAAAGAGCTATTACCAATGTATTTTCACATGGTTCACATGCATGGGGTTATATTATCGAAAAGAATCAACAAATTGTACGTGTTGAATTAGCAGATAAATTAAATGGTGTTATCCAAAATGAAGTTGTTGGTCCATTCCATATGCATCTTTGTGAGGTTGGTTCATTAATTCAAGTTACTGTTCTTGGTGATCCAAAAGTTGAAGGTTCAAATCAAGTTTTAAATTGTTCCATTCGTATCGATAAAAAGATCACCCTTCAAACATTAAAAACCGACGATATCTTACCATTGGAGGTTACTAGAGTTGAAACTTTTGGTCTTTTCGTTCGTCACTCCAACATTACAGCATTGGTTCACATCAAAGAATCATCAGATGAAAAATTAACACCAGAACAATTAGCTCAAAACTTTAGTGTAGGCGATTTGGTTTTAGGTAAATGTATAGGTCAAAAATTCTCCAAAGAAAAGAATAAAAACTTTTTCAATTTCTCATTAAAACCAGAGCATTTCGTTGATGTCGATACTGAAAGCTATTTCAAAGTCAGCTGGGATAACCAAGACCCAACAGAAGAGCAACAATCAATCAATACTCATATCAGTTTATCAGTTCAATTAAAATCAATTCAATCTATTAAACCATATTTAGTTGAAAAGGAACAAAAGAAAGGGGAATTATCAGCCAAACAATTACAACAAAATTTAAATAATGACCAAGAAGAACAACAACCATTAGAAGAAGCTGAAGACGATGAATTTAAGTCTACCTCATTATTATCATTAGAAGATTCAAAGAAAAGAAAGAAGGACGAAACTGATGAAGCTGATGAGTTTGAAGAGAACCAAGTTGTCGATAAAAAGAAACAAAAAACAGAGAAAGAAAAATCAAAAAATAAACAAGAAGAAGAAATTAAAGAAAGAGAAGACCTTTTAGCAGATCACAATGTAGCACCAGAATCACCACAAGATTTTGAAAGATTACTTTTAGGTTCACCAAATTCCTCATACCTTTGGATCAAATATATGTCATATTACCTCAGTCTCTCTGAAATCAGCAAAGCTAGAGAAACTGGTGAAAAAGCAATTAAAAAGATTTTAGCCACCGAAGTTTTAGAACAAAGAAATATTTGGATTGCTTTATACAATCTTGAAAACCTCTATGGTACAGCCGAAACTCTCTTAAAGCTTTTCCAACGTTCTATTCAATATCAAGATCCAAAAACAATGTATTTAACTATTATTCAAATTTTAGAATCAACCAATAAAGTCGAACGTTGTGAAGAGTACTTCAAAATGCTCTTTAAGAAAACCAAATCAAGCGCTAAAATCTGGTGTCGTTACGGTGAATTCCTTTTAAAGAATCAAAAATTAGACCAATTCAATGGTGTCCTTTCAAGAGCCTTAGAATGCTTACCAAAGAAGAAACAAATTAAAGTAATCAATAAATTTGGTCAATTAGAATACAAATTAGGTGATGTAGAAAGAGGTAGAACCATCTTCGAAGGTTTAGTATCCAATTATCCAAACAGAACCGATATTTGGAATATTTATTTAGATATGGAACTCAGAGATAAAGAATCAATTAAATCAAACAAAGATCTCAGAGATAAAATCAGAGAGCTCTTTAACCGTACTGTTAACTTGAAGGTATCAGATAGAAATATTAAACAATTCTTTAAAAGATTTTTAACATTTGAAAAAGATTTTGGTAATCCAAGATCAATTGATGATGTTAAAAAATTAGCTTTAAAATTTGTTGAAAATAATTAAATATATACACTCAATAAATAAATATAAAAAAAAAAATAAAAAAAAAAAAATAAAAAAAAAAGAAATAATAATATAAAATTAAAAAATAGTTATTTAAATTAAAACTATATAAATAAAAATAAATAATTTAGTTTTAAAAAAACTATTTATAAAAAAAAAAAAAAACCACAAATAGATTTTATATATTTCCAATAATTATTTAATATTTTTAATTTTTTAATTTTTTATCTTCAAATTAAAATTCAATTTAATTTAAAATCGAAATTTAATTTAATTTAAATTTTTAATTTTTTGAAAATAAGTATTTAAATTCTTTTTTGAGGTTTATTATTTTAAAAAAAAAATGAATTTAAAAAATTTTATTTATTTTTATTTTCATAATTTTTTTTTAATTTTTTTTTTTTAATTTTTTTTTTTATTTTATTTTTAATTTTTTTTTTAAATATATAATTATTTTGTGTTGTTGTATATATAGATAATAATAATAATAATAATAAAAGTCCATTACATAATAAACACAAATATAAACAAATAATAGTAATCAGTGTTTGGTTCACTATCTCAATTGTTTAAAAAAAAATTAAAAAAAAAAAGGGAAAATAAAGGTTATAGTTTTATTTAATAATCATTTCTTTTTGTTGTAAATAATATAGTCTTTATAATATTTTTGTATTTTTATAGTTTAATATACCTCATATAATAATCACCCCCGAATAATAATATATAGTTATAAAATAAAAATGAGTTTTGAAAATTCAAACAATAACAATAGCAGTAATAGCATTGGTAATAGTAAATCAAATGACACAGTAGAAAAAGAAAAAGAAAGATTAAGATTTATAATCAGTCAATACTTTCAACAAATTACAAAAGGATGTGGTGAAAAAATTAGTCATCATTCAGAATATTGTTGTCACAATCCAAGTAAGTTTCAAATATATTTGGTGATTTAGAAAAAATGCATTCATAAACTAATCCAACTGTTTTTCTTATATATAGATTTTCAAAAAATTTTAGATCCAACCCAAGCAGCTATGAAGTCATTAAAATTAGGTAAAGATTATCAAGAAAAGTATCTTTGTAGTTATTTATATTCATCTACAGCCGAAAAACTTATTATCACCAATAGATATATGAAAACATTAGTAGATTTATCATCAAATGCAAAAAACTATTCAAATATTGTGGATTTTATTGTTAATTATTTTTCAACACCATCATCAATCATTACCTCATTTAAATCAGTAAGTTTGACTCATTATTCATAAAGAACTATTGTGGTTTATATTAATTTTTATCATTCATTTTTAAAAACTAGGAAAAAAAGCAAGACTATGACGATGAAACTTATTTCGAAGGATTAGATATAAACGATATAAATCAAATTTTTTCATTATTAACAGGTTTGGTATGTATCATAATAATAATAAATAATAATAAAGGTTTGCTTTATATTAATATTTTTTTAAATTTAGAATAATAAAAAAGTAGACGAGTCATTAAAAAGTGCTACAAGACTATTAAGTAATAATTTAAAATATAACTCAGTTTCATACAAAGAAAAAGAACAACTTAAACCATTGGTTTTTCTTTTAGCAGTAGGTTATCTTTAAACAAAGAAATTAAATGTAAAGAAAATTTTTATTAATGGTTTTTTTTATTTATATAGAACGATTTTATTCACGATTTAGATAATAGAACAATTTTATCAAATGTTTTTGTTGCATTTTCTTTATTACAAGATCCAATGAAAGATGTTATAATCAAATGGTATAATAGTTTATCTAAAGAGTATTTTATTAAAACAATTATAAATTATGAGCAATTTATTTCAGTTAGAATTATGAGTGATGAAGTCGATTTACATAAAGATCCAGCTATTAAAGGTGCATGTAGTGCATTACAACTTTTAAGTAAATATCACCATTATCATTATCATCAACAAAATAGAAAAATCAATTCTAACTTTACAAATTTTTTTATAGGTAAAATAAATGATTTAAAAAGATATGTACCATTTACAGATTTTTATAATGATGCAATCAATGAAGATTTAGATTTATTCAAAGATTTTAATCAAGCAAATCATTCATTCACATATGCAAATTTTCCATGTGTTTTAAATACAATTACTAAAGGTCAATATTTACAAATTGAACATGCACTCTCTCAAAATAATCATAGAACCGATTTTGGTAGATTGGGTTTAACATCAGCTTTAGATTTCTTAATTTTTAAAATACGAAGAGAATCAATTATTACAGATACATTAGATAGAATTGCAGAGCTCAGACATGGTAAAAACGAGTTTAAAAAAGAATTAAAAGTACATTTTATAGGCGAAGAAGGTATCGATGAAGGTGGTGTAAAAAGAGAGTTTTTCCAATTAATTGTTAGAAGAATTTTTGACCCCGAATATGGCATGTTTAAATATAATAATGAAACAAGATGTTTTTGGTTTAATCCCGATTCTGAAGATTTAACAGAATTTCAATTAATTGGTATAGTGAGTAGAATTATAAAAATAAATAATAAAATAGGACAATAATAACATATTTACTAACTAATTTAAATTGTTCAAAATTATAGTTATTAGGTTTAGCATTATATAATAATATTATTTTAGATGTTCATTTCCCACTAGTTATATTCAAGAAATTATTAAATTTACCACTTTCTCTTGAAGATATTGAATCTTTAGATCCAACATTGTTTTCAAGTTTAATGAATGTTAAAACTACAACCGAAGAGGTAGAATATTGGTCATTATATTTTAGTGTCGATTATGAAAGCTTTGGTCAAACTAAAACATTTAATTTAAAGAAGGATGGTAAAGATATTCCAGTGACAAATGAAAATAGAGAAGAGTATCTTCAATTATATGTAGATTATTTATTAAATAAATCAATCAGTAGTCAATTTAAAGCATTTTATATAGGTTTTAAACTTGTTTGCGACTCAACCATTTTAAACATTTTAAAACCTGAAGAATTAAGCAATTTGGTATGTGGTGTCGAAGATTTAAATTTCGATGAGTTAGAATTATTTGCAACTTATGAAGGTGGTTATACTAAAGATGATACAACTATAAAGTAGGTTAAAATTATTAATTATTTATCATTATTATTATAAAATAAACTAACTTTATCTCATTTTTATTAGAAATTTTTGGAAGGTTTTACATAGTTTATCAGATGAAGATAAAAAGAGATTTTTAACTTTTGTAACCGGTGGAGATAGAGTGCCATATGGTGGATTAGGTAAAATGGAATTTACTATTACCAAGACCGCTGATAGTGATAGACTACCATCTGCTCATACATGTTTTAATACTCTTATTTTACCAGCATATCCGGGTATAGATAAATTAAGAGATTTATTAACCAAGGCTATTACTCATTATGAAGGTTTTGGTTTGAAATAAAATAATAAGAAAATAAAAAAAAATAAATAATAATAATAAAAATAAAAATAAAATGAAAATAAAATAGCAGCATTAAATAATAAACAGATAAATTAATAAATAATAATAATAATAATAATAAATAAATAGCAATTATATATAATTAATCATAATGAAGGAACGATTTTTTTAAAAAAAAAAAAATAAATTATAATGTTTAATAAAAAATATAAAATTTTTTTATATTTGATTTCTGTTCAATTTATTATATGATTAATATACAAATAATATATTTGGAACTTTAAAGGATGTTGTCATCAAAAGAAATATTTTAATCATTTTCTTATAATGGAAAGTATAACATTCGGTGTAATGTATAATATTAACATTTTCTGGTTCATTCACCATATAATTAGGGTGGAATATCATTGAATTAGATTTATCATTTAAAATAAAAAAAATTTTTACTAAATTTGGGATCATATTTTAAATATATAAATTCCAGAATGAACTGATTTTTTTTTTTTATTATTGTTTTTATTTCAAAGGGGGTAGTTTATTCCATGGGGGTGTGAATTTTTGTGTTATAAATATTTAAATAGTTAAAAAAAACATGTGTTGGTGGTGGGGATTGGTGTTGGCAGTAGTTATTTTTATATGTGAAAAAAATATTTATTTTTGTTTTAATAATTTAAATGTTTAAATACAGGGTGTGATTTATTTTTCTTTTAAATTTCATTTTTTTTTTTTTTTTTTTTTTACTAAATAGGAGGATAGTGTAATGATGAGTTTGTAAAAAATAAATAAAAATGAGGGGTAGAGTTAATGGGATAGTAATTAAAAAGTTAGTTATCTAGTTCAAATTTGGGAGTTTAATCTGTAAGAATGCAAATTTAAATTTAGAAATATAATACACATCTATTATAAATGTGTTATATTTTTTAAATTATTTTAAAGTATATTTTTATTTTTATTTTTATTTTTTTATTTTTTAAAATTATACAAGTTTTAAAAAAAAAGTATAAATAATTTCAAATTTGAAATTAAAAATAAATAAAAAATATAATATAAACTTCATTATATTTATATAATCTATTAATTTAAATATTTATTTATTTTATTTAAAATTATAAAAACTCACCCCAAAAAAAATGAAAATGAAAAATAGTTTTTTATTATTTTTATTTTTATTTTTAATAAATTTATACATTGGATATTCTCAACAAAGTTGTACCGAAGATTGGAATTGTCCTAATCAACCTTACCAATTCTGTGCTCATAAATGGATTGTCGATGCTCGTTCTTTCGTTGTTGGCCGTGATGACTTTATTTATTTTACAGCTAGAAGAAATACCGATAATGGCCAATATGGTGCATCCTATTTATTAAAGGTGCCAAAATACAGCTCATCAAATAACCCACCAATTACCATAGTATATCAAATTGAAGATGAAATTGCAAATGGTCCAGTGTTTAATCGTGTTAATGGTGCCATTGGTGCAAACTTATTACCAGGAGGAAAAGTTTATATAGTTCAAGATATGTATAGATATTTACCATTGTATGGTACTTATAATCCAACAACCAAGAAATTTACAACAGCTTTCAAACAAAACCCAGAAAATGGTATCTTTGTCCATGCCGCCGAAAATAAACTCTATAGATGTGTCGATAACAGATTAGAATCTCTTTCCCCAATTCCATTGGATCTCAACGATACCCCACAATCTATCAACTATTATAACACTAGCTACTGCAATGGTTTATGGAAGAATGGAAACACTCTTTACTTTACTCAAAGAATTTTCTCTGGTGGTCTTAGTGCTGTTGGTTTTTATATTGGTAATACCGATTGTCGTGATTGTGCCATTGGTAAAGAGTTGTTCTATGTTATGGATAACGTATTAGGATTTGCAGCCAATGATAAGTTCTTTTTTTATAGTACACAAAATGGTCTTTTCAGAGTTCCAATCAATGGCGATGTTTCCCAAAGATATAAATTATCGGATAATCCAAATATTAAAGGTATTGGATTAGATAATGAAGCTGTCTTTTATGCTACCTCAACTGCAATAGTTCGTATCGATTTAGATGATCAATATATTACATTATTATATGATTCCGCTGGCTCTCAAACTTTTGGTACTTGTAAATGTATTTCAGAATTCACTGGTAGCTCATGCACAAGCTGTAATGGTACAATTACATGGTCAAATGGTAAACCAACTTGTAATCTATTTTTAGCCGATGGTACTGTTTCATATTGTGAACAAGATTGGCAATGCTTAAACTCTCCATTCAATTATTGTAGTTCAAACGCATGTAAATGCAGAACAGGTTTCAGTGGCTCTCGTTGTGAATTATGTTCATCAAATAATATTACTTGGTCTGATAGTGGCATTCCAACCTGTAATTTATATTACCATGGATATACAACTTCATATTAAAAAATTCTCTAATATAAAATTTTTTATAATCAAAATTTATTAATAAAACTTTATATTTATTTATTTTTGTGGTTTTCCACAAACAAAAAAAAAAAAAAAAAAAAAAAAAAAAATTTTTTATAATTTAATTTAAAAAATAATGAAAATAAAAAAAAAAAAATAAAATCAAAAAAAAAAAAAAAAAAAAAAAAAAAAAAATATTTTATATATAATTTAAGAAATAATGAAAATAAAAAAGAAAAAATAGAATCAAAAAAAAAAATGTCATCATAAAATTATTTATTTTGGGATTTTGTATTTGGAAAAAAAAAAGTTTTTTAAAAATAATATTTTTTTAAAAAAAAGAAAGAAATTAGAATAAAATATAGCTTATTATTGTATATAATAATTATTTTGGGAATATATGTCTCTATAACATGGGAAACTTAATTAACTCCACCTATAATTTTAAAATAAATAATGCTGTTTTTTTGTATAAATTTTTTTTTTAATATTTATTTTTTATATTTTAATACAAATAAAATGGATAAAATAATAATTTTTAATAATTTAAAAGATTTGTATTTCCTTAAAAATAAAGAACATTTAACCCATATTAGAGTTGAAAGTGATGAAAATGATGGCTCTTTTGATTATGCAAAATTCAAATTTCCAATTTCAACAAAAAAATTAATATTAGGAAGAAATTTTAATAATGAAATACTCCCTGGTCAATTACCAAGTGGTATAGAAAAGCTAATTATAGGTACAAGATATTGCTATAATTTTAGTAAGGGGGTTCTCCCAAATACTTTAAAAACTATCAAAATCTATAGATGGAATCAAGAAATTAATGAATTTACTTTCCCAGTTGGTATTAGAAAAATTAAAATTGAATATGATTTTGATAATGGAGGAAATGAAATTAAACATGGAGTATTACCAAACACCTTGGTTCTAATAAAACTTGGTGAGTTTTTTAACCAGACATTGAAATTCGGTCAATTACCTTTGTCAATTGAATCACTCAACTTTGGAAAACATTTTGATAATGGAGGCAAACCATTAGAAAATGGAGCAATACCAATAAATTGTAAAAAATTAGTATTTGGTCAAAAGTTTAATAATGGTAAAAAACCATTAAAAAAAAATGATTTACCAATAGGTCTTACATCATTAATATTTGGAGACTTGTTTAATCAAAAACTTTCAAAAGACTCTCTTCCGCCAACTTTAAAATTTATAAAATTTGGTCATTCTTTTAACAATGGTAATAATTATTCAATGAAAGATTGCATTCCATTGGGTGTACAAGAAATTAGGTATGATTATAGAAAAGATTCTAAATTTGATAAAAATTTAAAAGAACATTGCCCATCATCATGCAATCTTATTAAAACCTATCCGACTAATCTAGATGAAGAAGAAAAAATTGATTGTTTTTCAGTATTTGTATTGACAATATTCTACTTGACATGTGTGCCAATATACACATTTTTCCAATTTTTAAAAAGAATTTTTACAAATAGAAACCAAAATAATTAATTATCTTTTTAAATTATAAAAATATATGAAAAAAATAAAAATCATACTACAAATTTTAATTTATTTTTATAACAATATATAATAATATAGTTTTTTTTTTAATAACATTTATTTACAATTTTTTATTTTAGCTAACAAAATTCTCCATTAACTGATTTGGAGTTGGTCTATTATATGCATCTAAAAAATATTCTGATTTATCTGAAGCCCAATAAAATACAAATGACTTCCTATTTAAAGATGCAATCTTTGTTGAGTCCACCAATTTAGTTTTAATTAAAGACATGTTTCCAAACATTTTGCATTTACTATAATATATTTTAATCCAAGTATTTTCATAACCGCCAGTAACAGGATCTCTCATATCTATAGTAATACAATTCCATTTAACCTTTGGATGATTGTTGTAACCGTAATATTTCCCGCAATTCATTCCATATTTATTACCATTACTAACTTCGATTCTAGAATTATATAAATATTAAATAAGATTATTTTTGCTTTAAATTATCATTATTAACTAAATATAATTTACTTACGATATATTTTTTGTACTAGAACCTACCTCTGTGCAAACTATAATTCTAAAATGACCATCCGGTTGTTGATCATTTAGTTCGAATTTTGATATTTCTCTCTCCTCTTCTGGGGAACCTCTGATTTGTTTGGAGAGAAGATTTATAAAATTAGAAGTTGCTTGATGAATTTTAAGTTTTATTTTTGATATAATATATAAATTATATTATACTATTTAAAATAATATAATACTAAAATTTTATGATTTAAAAATCAACAACACAAAAAAATTTATAAAAAAAAAAAAAGTTTTAACAATATTATTGTTTAAATTATAGTATTATATTTTTATTATTATAATTATAATAATTATTATATTTGATAATTGATATTTGCTATTTGATTTTTAAATATTAATTTTTAATATATATATTTAATTTTGAGTAAATAAAAAAATAAATTAAAAAACAAAGGAATTTAATTTATTTAAACAAAACAAAAATAAAAAAAAAATTTATTAAATTAAATTAACAATATTGTCTATAATAATATAAGTAATAAGTTCTTAATTATATGAGGTATAATTTATACAACAATAATACTTTATATATGTTTGTAATTGTTTTTTTTTTTATTATTATTATTTATTTATTTAATGTAATATATTTATATAATTTATATGATTTTTAAAAATCATATAATTTTTTTGGTTATTTAAAAATGATAGTGAATAAGTGTGTGTGTGTGTTTGTGTGTTTTTTTTATTTATAAAGAAAAAAGCGCATAAAAACAATTCAATACAACAACAAATAAACAGACAACAAATAGAAATAAATATAATAATAAGTTTAATTAACACTAAAAATGTGAGGTAGTGTATATAGTAGGTGAATAATAATAATAGTAGTGGTGGTGTAGCCTAATGTTAATAGTAATTTAGCTTTAATAACAATATAAAAAAAAAAAAATTTATAATTAAAAAAATATAAAAAAAAAAATGTTTTAATTAAAAAGGTAAAAAATTTAAAAAATTACACACTTTTAACACACAAACACAAAATGTTAAAAACTATATTATATAAATAAAAATACACCCATTAACACTTTTTTTTTTCTTTTTTTTTTTTTTAAATTTTTTTTTTTTATAATTTCTTTGAAGCTCTAAAAACACCATCCCTTTTCACACACACACACACAACCACACTAATATTTGATGACTTCAAATTTTCATTTTAAAAATAGAACACCTATTATACAATTGCTTTTTTTTTTTCTTTTTTTTTTTTTAAAAATTTTTATTGTTCAAAAATAACCTCAGTAATCAT